>NW_023425584.1:53871845-53924711 GCF_014108245.1 Pipistrellus kuhlii
TCAGGCAGAGATTGCTAATGTAGTTGATCTTTCCTTGAGCAATGCTTGGGTATTAGTATAGGAGAAAGGAAGCAGGTTGTTTTGGATGAAGTAGAGGAACTGGGATAGAAAATAATCTATCTAATAATAAAGGAATATGCAAATTGTCCAGGATGCCATCACAGTAACAGTAATGATCATCAGGCTGCCTGGGGTGACAAGGCCAGCAGGGGTTTAGTGAGAGATAACCAAACAACTCAATAGCAGGCTGTGTGGGTGACTATGCTGGCAGGGGGGTTAGGAGGGATGACCAAGTGACTGAACAGCAGGCTGTGTGGGGCAACCAGGCCAGCAGTGGGGGGGGGGGGGGGCGGGGGGGGGGAGAGTCAGTTGGAGACTACCAGGCCAGCAGGCAGAGGCAGTTAGGGGTGATCATGCTGGTGGGGGGGGGGGGGGCAGTTAGAGGTCATCTTGCAGGTAGACAGGTGAGCAGTTAGGAGCCAATGGTCTCAGATTGTGAGATCCCCAGGATTTGTGCCTAAACTGTCAGTTGGACATCCCCCAGGGGTTTCTGATTGGAGAGGGTGCAAGCTGGGCTGAGGGACCCCCCATGCACAGATTTTGTGCACCATGCCTTTAGTATAAAATAAGCTCAGAAAGCATGTAAAGAAGGGAGAAAATGAGCAGTTTTGATTTAGCTGGAGGGTTTTTAACTGTTATGATTAAGCATACCAAATGCCACTGCAGAACTCTGAAAGGGAAAAAGCCATGATGAAAATAGTGCTTAAGGGAAATTATTTGAAGAATTTAGCATAAGAGAAAACAGAAATATATTGTATTAAAAACAATGAGAGTAGGGCTGTATAGCAAAAGATTATGAAAATCAGAAATATCAAGCACAGGAAGATTTTCAAGGCCCTGGAAAGAAAAACAACATTCAGACTATGAGGGAAGAATGAAGAATGAGTCAAAAGATATACACCAAGCTTTTATATAAAGTACGCACACCAGAATGAGAATGATGCCAGTAACCAGTGGAAACATTGAGAGTATGGATAAAGATGGCCCAGGCAATTATTGATAAGCTTCAAGTCTCCATAATCAAGGGAAACTCTTATAAGGAATTGGTGGTATAAATATGAAAAGCCACTTATTTATATCTGAAAGCCAATTATTTAGTTAGGTGATCATGACAGTCAGGAGAATAGGGAATTGCCCAGACATAAGAAACACCCAGTAGTAGCCACAAAAGAGAGCTCCAGCCAGGCAGATAGTGAAGGTTTCAGAGCCAAAGTAGGCGTAGTGGTTGCATAGGCCCAAGCCGATTTGGCTCAGTGGATAAAATGTCAGTGCCCAGACTGAAGGGTCAAGGGTTTGATTCTGGTCAAGGGCATGTACCTCAGTTGCATGCAGGTTCAATCCCTAAGCTCCCTCCCACCCTCTCTCAAAATCAATGGAAAAATATCCCCAGGTAAGGAATCACACACACACACACACACACACACAGAGTTGCGTAGTATTCTCTTGTGTTTCTAAGCCTTAATTTACTTAGCCATTTAATAATTTTATACTTGATATTTTGATTTTTCCCCTTTGATCTTTGTTTATTGAAATAATGTCATAATGAACATACTTGTGTGTGTGTGTGTGTATGTGTGTGTGTGTGCACGCGCGTGCGCGCGTGTGTGCGCGTGTTCTGAGGATAAATTTCTTTTAAATAAAACTTGGAAAAAGCAAACAAAATACTTGACACAGACAGCCTAATCTGCCTTTTAAAAGTTTGTGCCAATTTTCACCCCATCAGCAGAGCCTGGCAGTGCCCATTTCAATACATCTGCATCAACAATGAATAATAATCATTTTATTAACTGTATTGTCAAATTGCTGACCAAACCAAGGGTTTTTGCTTTATTTTTTATTAATAAGGTTGCACACTTACAAATTTCTTATTGGCCATTTGTTTTTCAGAGTTTTCAAATACCCTTTTTAAGAAAAACTATGACAATCCCAGAAGCCAATTTTCAAGTACTATTACTAAAAACCTCAGAAATAATACTTTTTGCAAAATCTGTTTTCTATTTCCTTTCAAACTTGTAGCTGGGTAACAGGAGCATTGGGCTTTAACTCCCAAAAGCTCTTCACTATTTAATTGATGGGATGGAAAACTCTCGTGGACATCTGAGACTAAATCAGTAACAGAGCCTTTGTTATCTTCTCCTGAATGCTGTTTTTTAGGCAGTCTTCATTGCAGTTCATTGAAAGGCTAAGTTGAATAGACTCTATATTGTATATTTTACTATTACATCTGATTAGGAGCCACTTCTTTCTTCATGAAATAAGACACTGGACATTGAAAGTATTGACTATAATTCATTTTCAAACAAGGCAGTGGGTATATTTGTTTTCCCAAGGCTAGTGGAAGGAAGAGGAGGGAATTGTAGGAATTTCAAACAGAAATCCTCCTACTTAGAGACCACAAAAATTGCTAGTGACAACCTCTTTTATTGCCCAAATTTCTCTTCTTCTGTGAGCCTTTTCCCTCTTCTAAACCCTGAAGTCTACTAAATTATCACCAACAGATTGGTTCTGCTGTGAACAACTGTCAAAAACTGGGCCATTCCCAGTCCTTGGAAATTGGAAAACTCTCTCACCAGGTGGTTAGACCTGTAGGCTAATAAAAAGTTGAGGTGTTTTGGAAGCCAATTTTTCTGCAATGTGAAAACAGAGAAAGTTGGTCAGCCCATAAAGATGGCAAATGAGAAATTGTACAAACTATTTCCTTGGTTCATTAGGATGCTACAGGCTCTAGTTCCAGTCCACTGCCATGTGTCCCTGTTATATCTTTATACTAGAGACTCAGTGCACGAATTTATGTACCAGTGGGGTCCCTCAGCCTGGCCTGAGGAGGTTTGGCTGAAACCCGCTCTCCAACATCCCCGAGGGGTCCTGGATACCAAGAGAGTGGTTCTCAGGTGACGCACCCCGGAATCGAACTCCCTTCTCTCTGGTGCCAGGTGCGTCACCTGAGAACTGCACCTGCCAAGTCCCGCAGCTCAGCAGTTCCTGCATTGAGCACCTGCCTCCTGGTGTTCAGTGCACGTCATAGTTACCAGTTGGCCAGTCAAACAGTTGGCCAGTCATATATTGTATATATACATATATATATCTATATATATCTATATATAGATATATATATTCTCTCTTCTCTTCTCTTCTCTTCTCTTCTCTTCTCTTCTCTTCTCTTCTCTTCTCTTCTCTTCTCTTCTCTTCGCTTCTCTTCTCTTCTCTCTCCCTCCCTCCCTCCCTCCCTCCCTCCCTCCCTCCCTCACCATCTATTTTCCCCTTTCTATCTTTATCTCCATCTCTCTTCTTAGTTCAACTAGGGTTGGTTTCTACTGTTTGCAGACAAGAGAATTCTAAATAATATAACCCAAATTTCCTTTTCTAGCATCCTAACTGAAAATTCAGAACATGCTAATTATTTTAAACTGGTGAAGAAAGGATATGTTTTTCCCCTTCTGTCACTATCCCATATGTTGCTTTTGTTTAGTAGAGCAAAAATACTTGTAACTTATTAGCACAGTATTCTTATAAATGTAATCAGTTTAATTGTAATTTGGTCAATTCATTAGTAGATATAATCAATTTAATTGTAGGAAAGTATTATTGTATGATTGCCTTGAATATTCCTCTTATTCAGAAGAATTCTAAATCTTCTAAAGGACATTCCAATTAATTATTTTTCTAGGCACAGTCTTATGAGGCAAAGGAGGCATGTTCTGAGGCATATACAATATATATATATATATATATATATATATATGTATGTATTTCAGATAGGGAGATAGAGACAGAAACATCAATGATGAAAGAGAATCATTGATCGGCTGCTTCTCACACACACACACCCCACACTGGGGACCAAGCCCACAAGCCAGGCATATGCCCTGACCAGGAATTGAACTATGACCTCCTAGTTCATAGGTCATTGCTCAATTACTGTGCCACCCTGGCCAGGCTCTGAGATAAAAATATGAAAAATTTTTCCAATTTAAAAATATTTTCCCATTTAGGATAATGAAAACATTCTGCAAAAATTTGATAGGGGTTATATATTGTATAACCTTATAAATATATTTTTTAAAATCACTGAATTATACACTTTATTTATTTATTTATTGTTAAAATATATTTTATTGATTTTTTACAGAGAGGAAGAGAGAAGGATAGAGAGTTAGAAACATCGATGAGAGATAATCATCGATCAGCTGCCCCTTGCACATCCCCTACTGGTGATGTGCCTGCAACCAAGGTACATGCCCTTGACTGGAATCTAACCTGGGACTTTTCAGTCCACAGGCTGATGCTCTATTCACTGAGCCAAACTGGTTTTGGCTACACTTTATTTTATTTTTTAATTAAAACTTTGTTGTTGATGCTGAAACCGGTTTGGCTCAGTGGATAGAGCATCGGCTTGCAGACTGAAGGGTCCAGGGCTTGATTCCAGTCAAGGGTATGTACCTTGCTTGCGGGCACATCCCCAATGGGGGGTGTGCAGGAGGCAGCTGATCGGTGTTTCTAACTTTCTAATCCTCTAACTTCTTCTCTGTAAAAAATCAATAAGATATATTAAAAAAAAATCTTTGTTGTTGAAATTATTTCATATGTTCCCCTTATTCCTCCATTGACTCCCTTCTAGCCTGCCATCCCGCCCCCCTCAACCATCAGACCTTTATCACCCTATTGTCTGTGTCCATGGGTTATGCACATATGCATGTAAGTTCTTTGGTTTATCTCTTCCACCCACCCACCCTCCTCTGCCTTCCCTCTGAGATTCCACAGTCTGTTCCATGCTTCTATGTCTCTGGATCTATATTATTCATCAGTTTATTTTGTTCATTAGATTCCACATATGAGTGAGATCATGTGAATTATACACTTTAAATAGTGAACTTAATGGATATGTGAATTAAATTTCAATTTCAAAAGCAACAACAACAAAACTAGTCTCAGTGAGTAATATATGTTTAATTTAGAACATAATGTAATAAAATTAAATTTCTTGATCCAATACAGGAAAAAACAGCTCTCCTCAACTACTATGCCAAAATTCCTCTAAGTCCATTATTAGAGAAATTGGTCCTTTAATTTTGGCATTGTCTCTTCTGGACAACCTCAGTAATAAGAAAATACATATTACAGGGGTATATTAGGAAACTAGTATTGGCCATTCACTACATTAGTGAACTTGGGAAATGAGTAGCAGGCACTTATCAGGACCTGGTGGAGATATAATATGGTGGGAAAGAATAAGTTATTTTCAGCATGGACAATAGATATGGAAGGAATTGTGGTGAGGAGGTGGAAAATGGTCAAAATA
Source organism: Pipistrellus kuhlii (assembly GCF_014108245.1). Taxonomy (NCBI): domain Eukaryota; kingdom Metazoa; phylum Chordata; class Mammalia; order Chiroptera; family Vespertilionidae; genus Pipistrellus; species Pipistrellus kuhlii. Next base: position 53,877,205 of record NW_023425584.1, read on the forward strand.
ATGGACTATGTCATGCTATATTCTGATCAACAGAAGCCAGCATTAGTATTTGGGGTCATGATAGAGTAATGGGGTATCAGATTGAAGAGTAGGTAGGAGGAAGGAGAGGAAAGAGGGCTGTAAAAAAGGACAGAAGTTCTCAGAAGGGCATACAAAAATACTTAAGTTACACTTCACCTCCCTTATAACTGGCCTGGAGTGAATCTAGCCTGTTATCCACCTTCCCAGAATTCGGCATTTTCCATGAAAATTGATGTCAAAGAAAAATCTTAGAATAAAACAAAATTATTAATGGCCCCTGAAACAAAATGGACTTTTTATCTCTCTGGCAACACCCTGGTTCTCTTTTGCTTGTTAATTGCTAATCACACAGCTTACATTTTGCTTGGTTCTCCAAGTGGTACAAGGACTTTTTGAATTCTTGCCATATTACAAAAGGACAGGATGAAGCTTCTTAAATGAGGTGTGATGGGTAAGTCTTAGTTACACATGCAGCCCAGCATTGGAAAACACAATAAAAAAATAATTTAAAAAAAATAGTTTTTATGGGGGCGGGTAATGGGGTAATAAGGACACATATGTAACAACTTAATCAATAAAGAAAAATTTTTTGAAAAAAGAAAAAAATAGCCGAAACAAGTTTGGCTCAGTGGATAGCCTATGGACTGAAAGGTCCCAGGTTCTATTCCCATCAAGGGCATGTACCTTGGTTGCGGGCACATCCCCAATAGGGGGAGTGCAAGAGGCAGCTGATTGATGATTCTCTCTCATGGATGTTTCTAGCTCTTTCTTCCTTTCTGTAAAAAATCAATAAAATATATTTAAAAAATAATTTTAAAAAAAGAAAAAAATAGTTTTTATTAATCTTTTAAAATTAACTAAAGTTCCCATTCAAGATTAAAGTAAGTTTGGAGTTAGAGGATTAAGTAATGACTTGTGCATAGTGAGTTTAGGTAACATGTTATTTTCTCATCAAAATGTTTTGGGATGAATTTTTACTAGTTTTTATCTTTGCTCTTGTAAATAACTGCCTGTGTCATGATAGGTAAATGGAATTAGCTACTGCTTGAGATAAATTATTTCCATGAATGAGGTTAGATACTCAGAATTGTTATAATAATAACAGTTAAAATTTACTAAGTGCTTACTGTGCACCAAGGTTTGCTCCAAGCATTTTACACATTCTAACTCATTCAAAGACTGATCACAACACTGTAAGATAGGACTATTAGTATTTCCATTTACAGAATGAGAAAACTAAGGTTCCAAATTTAAAGTAAAATTCAAGGAAGCAAACAGGTTTGTTTAGTTATCCCTAGAAATTCTCCTTTCAACGTTACTAGTAAAATTTGGAGGTTCTGGGTTTTGTTCCATAATATCAATTCTAAGGCATGTTACATTAAATGCCTTGTCCAAATGCCCACGGACCATCATGATTCTGAGTTCTGTAGGTATATATCTACAGTCTCCCAGACTAAAGTGAACTCTGATACTTTGCTCTTGTGACATAAATGCCTTGGGAAGGGCTTCTGACTTTATTCAGAGTGAGGTGGCAAATCATTTGAGCATTTGAACAGAGAGGAGAGTCATGACTTTATTTTTGCTTTTCACAGATCACTCTAGTTAATGTGTAGAAAATAAACTCGGATGAGGACAAAGATTGAAATTGAGAAACCAATTAGAAAGCCATTGAACAGTCCAAGTGAGAAGAAATAATGGTCTAGATTAGGGAGGTTGTAGAAGATATAATGGGAAATAGATACTTTAATAGATACTTTAAAGTATGCCCGGCCAGTGTTGTTCAATGGTTGAGCATAGACCTATGAACCAGGAGATCATATTTGATTTCTGATCAGGGCACATGCCCAGGTTTCCAGATCCATTCCTAATAGGGGGTGTGCAGGAGGCAGCCACCAATGATTCTCTCTCATCATTGGTATTTCTATCTCTTCCATTCTCTTCCATATCTCTGAAATTATTAAAAAATAAATATTTAAAGTATATACATATATTTCACTAGAACATTAGGTTTTGCTGATGGCTTTATTGTGGGATATCAGCCAAGTTTCTTGGCCTTAGGGACTGGTTGAATGGTAGTTTTTTTATTCATTAATATGGAGAAATCCATGAAGAGAAGGGCAGGAAATCAAGTTCTTTCTTTGGATATTTAAAGTTTGTCATGCCCTTTAGCCAGTAAGTGGAAATATGAAGTAGATATTTAAATATATGAGTCAGTAATTTTCAGGAAAAGCAACTTGTTTTTTTTCTTCCTCCTCACACCATGTTCTCAGGCAAAGATTTAACTCATATTGAACTGCAAATTATGGTGACCATTTTATATATCCTCCCACTAGAAATAGATTAACTTCAATAAAGGACAAAATGTTATGCCATTTCCTGGTGGCAAAATTTCAAACATTCACATTACTCCAATGTAGAATGAATACAAAAGGCATCAAAGTGCTGCTTGGGTCATACCTCATAAGCAAGTATTTATAGTGCTTTATAGTCAGTTCTCATGATAATCTCAATGTTCAAGAAGTAGACACGCTGCCCTAGCCATTTTGACCCAGTGAATGGAGCATCAGACTGTGAACTGAAGGGTCCCAGGTTCTATTTCAGTCAAGGTCATATGCCTGGGGATCGATCCCCAGTAGGGGGAGTGCAGGAAGCAGTGGGTCAATGATTCTCATCATTGATGTTTCTATCTTTCTTTGCCTCTCCCTTCCTCTCTGAAATCAATAAATATATATATATAAAAAGAAGAAGTAGACACCCTTATAGAAATGTCAATGAATACCTTGACATTTACCAGTTTGCAAAGAAATTTATCAGATTAAATATGTTCTCAGATTAAACAGATAGTTGGTAAAACTCATGCTTAAAATAAACTCACTTCCGTTTGCTCATTGAATGACATTAGTTATTCAGGATGGATGAAGAAGAGAGGTAGTTATTATTTTCACACGCTGAAACGTTCTCAGGAAATATATAAAGATACAAAAATCATAGCACCATATAAAAATGTGAGGGGAAAATACAGTAAATAAAAAGTGTTTTTAAGTCAGATTTCTTTACAATGTAAAAATGCCACAAGTTTTCTTTATAAAGTGAACTTAAAGTTAAATTTCTGTAATTAGGCTTGTAACTAGAAAAAAAGGGAACTTTCTCCAAAATGTTCCAACAGAAAACTTCTAGAAACACTCTTTTTTTAAAAAGTGATTCCTGTTTTTTAAAAAATATATATTTTATTGATTTTTTACAGAGAGCAAGAGAAAGGGATAGAGAGCTAGAAGCATTGATGAGAGAGAAACATAGGTCAGCTGCCTCTTGCACATCCCCTACTGGAGTTGTGCCCACAACCAAGGTACATGACCTTGACCGGAATCAAACCTGGGACCTTTTAGTCCACAGGATGATGCTCTCTCCACTGAGCCAAACCGGTTTCGGCTGATTCCTTTTTTTTTTTTTTTTTTTTTTAGAAAAAGGAAGAGGGAGCCCTAGCTGATTTGGCTCAGTGGATAGAGTGTTGATCTATGGACTGAAAGATCCTGGGTTTGATTATGGTCAAAAGCACAGGCCCAGGTTGCGGTCTTGATCCCCAGTAGGGGGAGTGCAGGAGGCAGCAGATCAATGATTCTCTCATCGTTAATGTTTCTATCTCTCTCTCACTCTCTCTGAAATCAATAATATATATATATATATATATATATATATATATATATATATATATATTTTAAAAAGGGGAGAGAGAGAGAGAGGAAGAGAGAATGAAACATTGATCAGTTGCCTTCAATGGGAAACTGAACCTGCAGTCCGGGTATGTCCTCTGAGAATCAACTGGCGACCCTTTGGTGCACAGGACGATACTCAACTGAGTCACACTGGCCAGGGCTAAAACGACTCTTATTTTATTTTATGTCATTGTTTGTTATCCCCAATGTCCTTCAAAATAAAAGCCCTTATTATGTCTTGCACTAAATTTATGTGTCGTGTTTAACATATCTAAGACAATACTTTACAAAATATCCTACAATATTTATCTAGTTTACCTCTACAACAACCTTTTGGCACAAGTGTTATTAATATCCCCATTTGCAAATGAGAAAATTTGAGGCTCAAAAAAGTTAAACAATATACTTAAAATTATATAATCAATTGATGGTTTTAAACTAGTCTAGTTCTTCAGATTCCATATCATGTTGCTTCTCTGCATTTTTCCTCCTCTCAACCCACAACACCCACTCAAAAATGACCTATTTTTCTCTGGCTTGAAATGTTAACTTTTCTATAAATAGAAGCTTTTTCAAGAACATACTGCCCTACACCTGTGAGAATGGCTATAATCAGCAAATCATCTAACGACTAGTGCTGGCAAGGACGCGGAGAAAAGGGAACCCTCCTGCACTGCTGGTGGGAATGCAGACTGGTGCAGCCACTGTGGAGAACAGTATGGAGTTTCCTCAGAAAACTAAAAATGGAACTCCCATTTGACCCAGTGATCCCACTTCTAGGAATATGTCCTAAGAAACTAGAAACACCAATCAGAAAGGATATATACACTCCTATGTTCATAGCAGCACAATTTACAATAGCTAAGATTTGGAAACAGCCTAAGTGGCCATCAGCAAATAAGGGGATTAAAATCCTGTGTTACATCAATACAATGGAATTCTACACTATGGGGGGTGGGGGAGGAAGGAATTCTTACCATTAGCAACAGCATGGCTGAAAATGAAGAGCATTATGCTAAGTCAGTGGTCGGCAAACTCATTAGTCAACAGAGCCAAATACCAACAGTACATTGATTGAAATTTATTTTGAGAGCCAATTTTTTTAAACTTAAACTTCTTCTAACGCCACTTCTTCAAAATAGACTCACCCAGGCCGTGGTATTTTGTGGAAGAGCCACACTCTAAGAGCTGCATGTGGCTCTCTAGCCACGGTTTGCCGACCACTGTGCTAAGTAAAATAAGCCCGTCAGAGAAAGATAAAAATCACACGATCTCACTCATTTATGAACAACATAAATTGATGAACAAAAACAGATCCAGAGACATAGAAGCATCAATCAGACCATCAAACCTCAGAGGGAAGATAGGGGAGGGTGGGAGTAAGGGGGAGCGATCAACCAAAGGACTTGTATGCATGCATATAAGACTAACTAATGGACACAGACAACAGGTGGGTAAGGACATGAGTGTGTGTGGGGGGGGGGAGAGGGGGTGAAGCAATGAGGAGATAAGGATACATATTTACCTTCATTAAGAAAGAAATTAAAATAAAAGAACATACTGCCCTCGCCAATATATTTACTTACCTTTGACAAGGGTGAAAAGACAACCAAATGCTATCTGACAGAGAAAAGGGAAGAACTTGTCTGTATGTCATGTGTCCCTCTTTCTCCCCTATTTTCTTTTGCTACCTACAAATCTTATCCAGTTCTCTGTTTTGAGCATATTTTCATTTACCTTATTGAACATAGTTATTATAACTACTTTAAAGTCTTTTTAATTCCAATGTTTGGGTCATTTCAGGGTTAACCTCTGTTGATGGTCTTTCACTTGAGAATAGCTCTATTTTCCTGTTGGTTTTTTTTGTTATTGTTGTTTGTTTTTTGTTTTTTTGTTTGTCCTAGACGTTGTGGATTTTACATTGTTGAAACTCTGGATTCTATTATATTTCTCTGAAGAATGTTGGCAGTTTTGTTTTAGTGCACAGTCAATTTGATTAAACTCAATGCACACTTTATCTCACCTGTCGTGGGTGGCGGCTCAAACCTCAGTTCTTTTGTTTTATCATTAGCTTCACTGCTTGCAGTCTGACACCATGCGCACATAGTTCAGGAGTCAGCTAGCATCTTGGACAAGCTTTACACACTAAATTTTTTGCTCCTTTCTCTATCTTTCCTCTCTGGGATGCCTCTGTCATGCTCTGGCTGCCCCTACTTGTTACCAAGCTTGTTCTTCAGATCAGAAAGATAGCTAGCTTGCTATTGGAGTTTTAGTGTCTCTGTGCCCTGCTGTGACTGTGGTCTGCACTCAGGAAAAGCTGTAAATAATTAGGAAAGTCACCTTGTCATAGTCCCTTCTTTGAAGTTTGAGCTCTTCTCCAGAAACTTACTGCTTTTGTCCAGTCTTCTTGGCTCTCAGGTAGTTAGTTGTCTTCCTCCACCCCCTACTCTCCCCCACCCCCCTCCACCCCTCCTGCGCCTCCAAGTTTATAATTGTTATCTGCAAGAGGCTGATCCATTAGCATACCTGAGATATAACTGGGTGGCTCTTCTCCATGCCTGTTGGATGCTGCCATCTGGAGGCTTGAATGAGACTGAAAATACAAAATAGCTTCACTCCTATGCCTCATACAATTCCTCTTATCCCTTTTCCTCCGTATATCTCTCCTTCTAACCTTCTTGATCATATTTATCCCACTGCCCACATTCCATTAGTATCTTATTTTTACACATTGAAGCTTGACTGAGTTCAATTCGACCACCATTTGTTGCGTGCTCAATTCTGGGCTGTGTGTGATGGGTTACATTTTAGAATGTCTGAGGTTTTGTTGGGGAGGATAACCCATAACCTGTAAACTTCTGAAGCAAAATAGAACATTTGCAATACCTATCTATCCTAGTAAAAGGGCAATATGCTAATTAGACTGAGAGACCAGACATCTTCCTACTGTCTGACTTCCTTCCGGACAAAGCCACAGTGGTGGAAGCCAAGGCAGAGGCATTTAAGGCAATCAGTCTAACAGGGGAGGGCAGTTGGAGGCCATGAGGCCAGCAGGGGATGGCAGCTGGGGGCTATAGGCCAGCAGGGGAGCAGTTAGACAGCAATCAAGGCGGATAGGCAAACAAGAGTTTAGGAGCCAGCAGTCCCAGATTTTGAGAAGGATGTCCCAGATTGTAGAAGATGCAGGCCAGGTTGAGGGACCCCTCCCCCTCCATGCATGAATTTCATGCACCAGGCCTCTAGTATTCTGTACATACATTGTTTCTGATTAATTTCATCACTCTCATTTAGTTAATGGAGCTAAGTACTTGAAATAGTCACCAAAATTGTTAAGGATGTCTGCAATACCTATCAAATACCCACAAATCCTTAAGGCATCCAGGTGTAGCATGAAACAATGGCAGAGAATAAAATATCCTATCCTGATCAGTGTGGCTCAGTTCAGTGTGAACAAGGAGGTCAGGTTCGACTCCAGTCAGGGTACATGCCTGGTTGCAGGCTTGATCCCCAGTGTGGGGTATGCAGTAGGCAGCAAATCAATGATTTCCTTTCATCATTGATGTTTCTCTTTCTCTCCCTCCATCTCCATTCCTTATTGAAATCAATAAAAATATATATATTTTAAAAACAGGAGCTGAAACTCCCCAATGTCCTAGTTTTAAAAATCTATTCTAATAATCATCAGTCAGCTTCTCTTGTAGGAAACAACTTTGTCCTCTTCTTAAACTTCTCCTTCTTGATAAACTTAAGATAACCTGATGCAGAGATCCAAAAGCAATGATTCATCCTCATTATACTGCTATGTTAGCATGTAAAAGTCATATACTCTCTCTTTAGAAAAAAAAAAAAAAAAAGAACCTCCCTAAGATTTACAGAGTCCATTTAAATATGATACCTGCTTGAGAATTAGAAGAATGAACTGGAACTCAAAATACGCAATGAAACAGTTTTATATGCTTTGCACTTAGTTTAAAATCCTCAGTCATCTGAGAATTCTATAAAGGTCATAAAGAAGAAAATAGTTTTTGAAAAAGAATGAATGGGCAACATTAATTTCTAGACAACATAAAAACCTTACTCAAGTTTCCTAACCTTGCAATTTTAAAATATTATTTCAGAAAATTGAAAATATTCTCTCCCATCAGAAACATAATTCATTTCCCTTTGTTGTTGTTTTGTGTGTGTGCACATAAGAATCATGAGTCTGATGTCACATATACTGGAGTTTACACCTTGGTGTGCTGTGCAACTTTGTTCAAGTTATCTGCCTTACCTTAAGCCTTGGTTTTCTTTTCTGTAAAATGAGCACACTGTCACTTACCTCAGAAGATTATGTGATTTAATGATATAAGTTTACTGTCCATAAATTTACTGTGGGCACTTAATAAATATTAATCTCCTTTTCCTGCTCTCTTCCTTAAGAAGCAGAAAACAAAGACTCAATGTCTCTTCTCAAACTCATAGTGAAAGCATTTTGGTTGTTATCTGGCTTCATATTCCTGCCACCTGCAAAGAGGAGTATTCAGGTAAATAGTGAAAGCTTAATGGAGTATTCAAGAGTCTGACCTTAGCAAGGACAGCGATAATTGTGATGACGATGATAGCTGAGGCATACATTTTAAGGTTTCTCATTTTAAAAGTCTGTCTTTAGATATTCAGATATGTCAACCTCCTAGCAATAATGCCTGAGTTATTCAAATCATAGCCCACTTACTTAGTATCCAGGTCACTAAAAGGAGACAAATATCTATCTCTAATGCTTAGCCAGAAATACTAAATATTTGTCCTTTTTGATGAGAAGGATGATACCTTGGAGTCCAAAGTCTCCATCTTACTGATAGAGGAACAGCACTGCTCAGTGGACTACGTAAGAACTGCACCTCCCAATGCAAGTGTGGTTTGGGGGAACTTAAAACCAATTGCTTAGCTTTTATGAATCAAGTCAGTTCCTTAAAGCTTCGGGATAGCCTGCAGTCCCAAAGCATTGGGATGGGCACTCCATCTCGCCCAAAATTCATTGCTTGCTCCTACGAACGGCAGCCAGGGTGGTGTAGGGGGCGCGGTATGGACGTGAAATAGGAAGAGGTGATGAGGTGCAGATTTCCTAGGGGCATTTCTGAGTTTGTTTGGAAAAAAATGCTTTCATAAGCTGCTTGAGAAGGAGAGTGAGATATCAGGGCCTGCTCAAGCAACAAAAGATGTAAGCTGAATGGATATGCATGAAGGAAGAAGTTTGTTGTTGTTGTTGTTATTGTTGTTGTTTTATCCTAAGAAGGAGGGGGAAAGCAGAGGAGAGGAAAAGGGCTGCATCAGTAGGGCAACAGAAAGCCTATACTCCCTCTCTCCCCCCAAACATCAGAAAATCCTACAGAATTCACAAACACTTGGTGTAGATCTGCTTTTTGTAGAACTCAGTGAAGGGAGAAAGACAAAAAGATCCCAACCAATGTCTGAGTTTCTGCTGAAAGCCTCTTCTCCATTGCTGACCCTCTTTCTTCTGGAGGGGTGGGTGACAGTAACAAGTCACAAATCTCTTTTTAAAAACAAAACAAAACATATTTTTATGTATTACAGAGAAGAAAGGAGAGGCAGAGAGATAGAAACATTAACGATGACAGAGAATTATTCATTGGCTGCCGCCTGCATGCTCCCCACTGGGGATCAGGCCCGAAACCTAGGCATATGCCCTTGACGGGAATCGAACCTAGGACCCTGCAGTCCACAGGCTCTATCCACTGAGCTAAACCAGCTGGGGCACAGGTGGCAAATCTCTTCATCAGTCTCTTTGACTAGCCCCCTAGCTTCTCAATCTTTTAGCCTCTCTGTTAGACAACTATGTTACTGACTAAAAAGCAGTCCCTCAAAGTCTAGACATCTTCCTGTTTAACGGCATAGGAGCAAAATTGTGAGATAGGTGCGGGAATCATCATTCCGTTTTGGGAGAAATGGAATCATTATGTGATTTTTCCAAAACAGCACTCTGAATTTAGCATTGGTGCCATCTGAATTTCTGCCAAGGAAAAACATCTAATCAGGGTGATTGAGCAAAGTGCCTTTCGCCTGCTATGATAATGCTGAACATAATCAAAAAGCAGTTATTAAGTACTTAATTACATGCAGTGCTGTGCTGGATGCTGCACTCCCACGGAGAGAACTCTGTGTACCTGGCCCCTCCTCGCTAGCTGACTACAATGGAGAGCAGGGGGGGCGGGGAGGGTACCCCCCAGGAAGGAAGCTAAAATTTCACAATTGTATGAGTTCCTCATGTGTGCCAAGTCCCCTGTAGGGATTCCACATGTGCTTTCATACTTACGGTCACCTTAGGAGGTAAGTATTATTTCATAGGTAAGAATAATGAGGCTCAGCTCTACCCATCTGGCTCTGTGGATAGAGCGTCAGCCTGCACAGACTGACCTTGTGAGCTTGATGCCTGGCCCTGGTCAGTGTGCCTGGGGGAGGCAGCCAATCAATGTGTCTCTATCAGCTGTCCGTCTCTCCTCCTCCCTTCCACTCTCTCTAAAAGTCAATGGAAAAATATCCTCTAGTGAGGATTAACAAAACAAATAAATACAGGAATTCTATTTTTTAAGAAAGAAAAAGAACAGTGAGGCTCAGAGGGGTAAGTTGTAGACTGGAATGTTGGAGCTGAGTTTTCTGACTCCAAAGCTCTTTCCCCTGCACCACTTGCCTCTGGGAGGCCCGTGGACAAGTGAGAAGTTGCTCCGAATAAAACAACTACGTAACAATAAGATGGCTACCATTTGGGGATGGAAGGCAGCGATAAAATAAATTGGGTAACTTGGAGTCAAAGAATGCCTTGTAGACATTCTGAAGAAGACTTTTAAATTCTTTTTTTTTTTTTTTTTTAAATATATTTTATTGATTTTGTACAGAGAGGAAGGGATAGAGATAGAGAGTTAGAAACATCGATGAGAGAGAGTCATCGATCAGTTGCCTCTTGCACACCCCCTACTGGGGATATGCCCGCAACCAAGGTACATGCCCTTGACTGGAATCGAACCCGGGTCCCTTCAGTCCCCAAGCCGACGCTCTATCCATTGAGCTAAACCGGTCCCGGCAAGACTTTTAAATTCTTACCCTACGTTTTTATGTAAAACACTTTGCTTATTAGCTTGGGCTTGCAGTGCGCCATAAAGCCGAGGCCTGAGGAACAGTTGCCCCTTTCTCGCCCACTTCTTTCCTCATTTGGAGGTGCTACTGAGATGCCCTTGGCCTTTAAAGCTTATACTTCAGACAATGAATCTGCCCCAGACCTAGGGGCATTCTGGGAGTAAACCCTGCAAGTTTATGGCAGGATCCACAGCAAACCTACCCAACGAGAAATCTGCTCAAATGAAGTGCCTGCTGCTGTTAGTGGCCTGGCAGTGTGCTGAGGGCCCAGCGGAGGGTCCTGTCCCCAGGTAGCCATTCGCTCAGTGCCTGGGACAGCTCTGCCTCTCACTGACAGCTGGTAATGTTCGTGTGCCTGGTGATAGATCCTCCCTTCCTCCAACAGAGGGATGGAGAATGATGTAAACTCCACCTGCAGTCTGAACATTCCTGAGCACCTGTGCTCTTTCTCCTTGGAAGGCAGCCTGGCAGTGGTATTCTCCACCAATAAAGCCTGTGTCCTGATCCCAGTCTCCAGCCCCTCTGTTTCATCTTTCACCTGGTGCCTCCCCTGCCCTGCCTCAGGCACCTTACCTTATTTATCTCCCTGTGCCGCCTACCAGCCCTGTTGCTGTTTCACCTACATCTTGATCTGATTAATACAAAGCATGTGTGACTACCTAATCAGGTGACCCTCAGCTCCCATACCTCTCTCCTCAACTTTTACAAGGGCTGCCTTTCTGTCATCTCTCCTCTTCCTTCCCATCTGTCTCCTTCCACCATGTCCTTCTTGCTCTGTTCATCTCACCTCCCACCTTCCGTTAGTATTTTATTTTTATACCTTTCCTCTCATTTCTCTTTGACTGGGTTCGATTCAATGACCATTTGCTGCGTGTGCACTTCCGGGTTGTGTGTGATGGATTACACTCCAGAGTGTCTGAAGTTTAGTCGGAGGCGGGAGGGGGGGGGGAGATAAGGATAAACCATAAAACTCTTATTGATGACAGGAAATAGTATTGGGGGTCAATTAGAAAAATGGTGTGAACTAGAATCTAAGTAGGTGAGGAAGGCTTTTGTCTGCTTATAACCTTCTAAACTCTGAATACTTGGATTAATCTTTGCTAATTTATCACTTACTAAAGGATAAAGGTCAATTGAATGTGAATTATATGAGAAAAAGAAATCTTTTTTAAATATTCAGGGTTGTTACAGCCTTGGCCAAGTTAGAGTGTCGTACCAATATGCTAAAGTAGCAGTTTGATCCCCGGGCAGATCACCTACAAAAATCGGCCAATGAATGCATAAGTAAGTGGAACAACAAATCATTGTTTTTCTCTTGCTTCCTAAAAATTAATAAATAAAAACTAAAAATTATCTTTAAAAAGTAATGAATGGTAAAAATTTCAGAGTGTGAAAAAACTTTAACAGGAAAGAAAACATTATTCCTCATTCTTAGTCCTACTCAGAAGAGATAACTGAATGATTCTGGTATATTCTTGTAAAAATTTTCATAATTGTACAAAAAGAAATATGTAACAGGTATTTTCACACAAATGGATACATATATACATATTTCCAAATTGAGTTGTTCTTACCTGGCTATCATTCTGCAGTACATATAAATGCATGCATATGGATCTACCCCTGGGCTTTTAATGTCAACTTCCATTGATACAGTATTTTATTTAATTAGTTCCCCATTGACAAATATTTAGGTTATTACTGTTTTTAATAAAGAGGAAGTTTTAGAAATAATTTTGCAACAAGTATTTTTCTCACTTTTTTATGTACAACTGCAGAAAAAAAAATCTATAGTCAAAGAATAAATAAGTATTTAAAACCTGGGTAAATGTTTATTAGGTAGGTTTGTCAAAGTGTCCTCAAAATATTACTGTAATTCACACTGCTTCTAATAATGCATGATTGTTTCCCACACTCTCATTAATAATTTTGTCTTCCACCAAAAGGTGGAAACAATTCATGTCCTGATAGGTAAAATGGCACCTTTTGTTATTTTATTTTCCATTTTTAAGATTGTGAGATTAAACATATGTTTCTTATTCTGTTTGCTTTTCTATTTCTGTGAACTACTTGCTTTTATCATTTGCTCTTTAAAAAATGTTTTTTAAACATTAGAATCCTGCTGTGATTCACAATTACATGATAAGCAGTTTTGTGGTATATTCCAAACTTTTTTTTTTAATTCTGTTTTTATTTAGATATTTAGATATTTATAACATATTTGCCATTTGACTATTTTTTAAATCTTCATCCAATGATTTTAGAGAGAGAGGAAGGGGGAAAGGGAGAGAGAGAGGGGGGAAGAGAACATGGATAGGTTGCCTCCCATACACACCGGGACTGGGAATTGAACCCACATCCTATTTGGTGTATGGGACAATGCTCCAACCACCTGAGTCACCAGCAGGAGCCATGTTAACTAATTTCAAGTGTGAGATTCAGTGGCATTAATTGCATTTATAATACTGTGCAATAATCACCACTATGTATTTCCTCTAATTTTCATTACCTCAAACAGAATTTTTTTTTTAACAGAAATCTTTACCCATTCAACAATAATCTCTCACTTCCATCTTTCCCAGATGATAACCTCTATCTACTTCCATCTTGCCCTTGGTAACCTCTATCTACTTCCTGTCTCTAAGAACTTGTCTAATCTAGATATTTCATATAAGTGGAATTACATAATATTTCTCCTTTTGTATCTGGTTTATTTCACTTAGCATAATAATTTCAAGGTTTATTTGTGTTGTAGCAAGTATCAGGACTTTGTTCCTTTTTATGACTGGATAGTATATTACATTTTTAAAAATCTATTTGTCTATTGATGGACATGAATTGTTTCCACCTTTTGGCACCTGTAAACAAGTCTGTAATGGTCATTGGCAATACAAGTACCTGCTTTTAATTCCTTTGAATATATACCTAAGATTGGAATTGCTGGGTCTTATAGTAAGTCTATGTTTAGCTTTTTGAAGAATTGCCAAACTCTTTATTAGCTCTAAGACTATTTTTGTGGATTTTTTAAGGCATTCTTTATATGTAACATCATGCCTTTTTTTGAATGATCTTACTTTTTTATTTCCAATTTGATGATAAGCAGTTTTGTGTGTATTCCAAACTTTTTTAGCCTAGCCAGTGTTGCTCAGTGGTTGAGCTTTGACCTATGAACCAAGAGATCACAGTTGGTGATCAGGTCTCATGCCGGGTTTCCAGCTCTCATTGGTGGGCTGCCTCCTCCTGTGGAAGAAATCCACCCTCCTGCCCACTCTCTATAACTGAGCCAAACCGCCAGGGCACACTTTTTTCTTTAGTTCCTCTGGGTTCAGGGTCATGCATGAATAATCTTTATTGTAAAACTGTTATTGTTTTCCCCCTAGAACTCATGTCGATTCACTTTTATGTTTAAATCTCTGAACTACAGTATTAGACATTTACTTTGGTTTAAGGTATGTGGGAGTGATCCAGCTTTTTTTCTTCCAAATGGCTGTTAGTCACTAAATAATCCATTAACTGGGGAATGCTTATTTTAAAAAATATACAGCTCAAGTTGAAAAAGGGTAAAACTGTTTACTCCTAAAAGCGTTATACAAGGAAAGACTCAGACACAGGAGAGCGTCTCCTGACACAGGGTTGAGTCTGCTCATTCCCAACTGAATCAGAGCCAGAAGAGGGAGCTACAGATAAGCAAAGCCTGAGAGACTGGCCTGTAATTTGGTTTCTTTACTCATGCCCATCGGTGACATCTGTGAATATGTCATAGGAGTTAGAATCTTTATTTCGTTCGTGCCTCTCTCCTGGGGTTTGAGCTAAAAAATGGGATCTCTAAAATTCTGCTAACTTGTTCTAATTATGCCTGGAGCTATGCCTGCAAACAAAACCTAAGAATGAAAAGAGTAAACGTTTTAAAAAGAAGCAAGGAGAGGCCGAAAATGTTTTAAATTCTTGGACTTGTAATACATCCTTTAATTAATGCCCAAGACTCTGGCCAATAGCGGACCTGAGCAGAGTGGGAAAACCCTAGGAACCAAGGTCACGCGACAGCTGCGGCCCACGGGTCCGGTCTCCGGGGCGGGACACGCCCCTCCCCTTACCTCGACCAATCGGAAGCGAGGAGGCGGGGCCACGGGAGGACGGAGGCGGGGCCGGCGCCGGAGCGGGTGTGTCTGGAGTGGGGGCGGGCCGGTCCCTGTGAAGGTGGCAATTTCCCGGGCCCGCCGCGCCCGTGAACAGGTGGAGGGGCCGGGCCGGCCCGGGCTTCGGCCTCAAGCGTCGGGAAATGGCTGCGGGGGGCAGGCTGGAAGATGTGAGTGCACGCAAGTGGCGGGCGGCTGGCCCCGGAATCCCCTTCTTCCTGTCCTGGGCGCGCTGGGCGGAGACTGCGCGGGGAAGCCGCCCTCACCCCGTGCGTCCCGGGCGGGAGGCGGTGCTTCCTGCGCGGGGCGGCCCGGGGCGCGGGGTCATGGGAGGCATCCAGGAGGGGTGGGGTCGGCGACGGGCCGCCACGGCCTTTTATTTTCCCGGGAGTCCGCTCGATGGTGGCTGCGCGGGTTGCGGGTTCCGGGTTCCAGGCGGGGGCCCAGCCCACGTGCCTGGCGCAGCTGTGATCCCGGAACTGGGGGCTCCCCCTGAGCGCGCTGGCCTCACCGCCCGGGCTCCTGGCGCGTCCCGGGCGCCCAGCCGCTGGGCCCCGCTCCATCCCGCTGGGGCGCCTGCGGGAATCTCCCCTCCTAGCGGGCCCCTTCCCCCCCTTGGCTCTGAAGGGCTGCGATGTGGACCTGGAGCGGCTGCAACGGGCAGGCCAGCCGCCCGTGTCCCACGGGCAGACCTGTGGCTAGCATCTACAGAAAACCGACTTTGGAGGAAAACAATGGGGTGTTTTGAATTTAGGCAGGTATGGTAGGGATGAAAGGACTTCTGAGGCCCCTTTAGATGGATCCAAACCAGGATATATATATATATCCCAGTGTTCGGAGTAATAGCATAATTGCAAATAATATTTAAGTATATAAAAACATTTTTAGGAGAAACATTTATGCCCAGAATTAACTGAGTTACCCTAGGGGCCCGTAGCTCCTTACCCCCAGCCAACCCCCAGCCAACTCCGGCCCCCTTCTCCCCCCAACTGGGAGCAGAGCCAGCTGGCCAATCGCCCTCGGCCCCTTCCCCCAGCCATCCCAGCCCTGATTGGCTGATTGGGTTGGGCCAGCTGGCCAACCTCCCGCCATCTCCTCCTCCTGACAGGCCTGGGCTCTATCTGTCCTGATTGGGGCTGGGCCAGCTGGACTCCTGTGCACAAATTCATGCACTGGGCCTCTAGTAAGCTATAAAAGAGAGGTGTATGAATCCATTGAAACTGATCCAGAAATGACATTCTCAAGCTAGAAATAAGAGACATTAAAAATTATAACAGTTTTCTATGTATTATAAAGGTTTTAAAGACACATGGAAGATATAAAATAGGCCCACGTCAAACTTGTAGATATGAAAATTACAATGTCAGGTGAAAAGGGCAGTAGGAACAGTGTTGAGGCATTAAGGAGACAGCATTTTTGCTGGGACAGGTATTTGAAAGGTGGAGGCACAGCAGCTGACATCAGGAAGGAGGGAGGAAAGTAGTGAGAGCAAATCCTGAAAGGTAACTTGGGAATGGATTGTAAAGCACATAGCCAGACAAAGTGTTTGGACTTTGCGAATAATGGGGAGGTACCCAAGGTTTGGAGGAGAGAGATGCGAATGTTTGTTTTGGAAGAACTCTGCAGTGAGAGAATTGCAAAGGTCTAGAGATTGGGAGGTATTAGCACAGGCCATGAAAAATGATGAGAGCCTTGACGGAGATAGTGAGAATAGAGGAAAGAACAGATTTGGGAGTTCAAATGGTAAGGAATATTGTATGGTATGGCAATGCATATTATATGATAATGAATATTACATGGTAATGAATATTATCAATGGGAAAGCAAGAATTAGAGATAATAGTAGCTAATATTTATTGATTGCTTACTCTGTACCTATCAGTGTTCTAAGGACTTATATGTGTAGTTACTTATTTAATCTTCCCAACAAAGCTATGAAGCAGGTCCTATAATTATTCTTCTTTTAAAGATGAGGAAACTGAGGCACAGAGGGATGAAGTAGAACTTACATTTGAACCCAGGCAGTTTGTCCTAGGAGTCTGCCCTTAACCACGGCACTTACTGTTGATGGTCCCTACAGCTCTTGATAATCTCTCCTGATTATGAGATACCAGAACTGAGTGAGGGAACACTGCCAGGACAGGTTTGGAACTTTCATTCATTCATCACGTGTTCCCTGAGTGCCAACCACAGGTCATAGCATTACAAATACATAGGAAGTGGGGAGAGTGGGTCTCGTAAAGTCTATTGGGGAAGACATACTAGTAAGTAAGGAGACCATCACAGGATAGTGTGCTAGAGGAGATCGGCACCAAATGCTTGGGGAGACTGGGCGGGGTGGCATGATCGAGATGCTTGGCTGCCCGGGAAGGCTACCCATGGGAATTGTCCCAACTGAGCCTGGAAGGCTGCATGGACATTAGGTAAGGAAAGAGCTGTGGAAACTACAACATCTGCTGACGAGAAAGAGCCAGAGGCAAAGGAGTTTGAAGAGAATAGAAGTAGTAATCAGAATTGTACCGGGAGTTTTGGCAACTAAACAGGAAACTATCTAGGCATTGATTTTTAAAAATTGCAGACCAGTGGCCTCGCTGGATGGCTCAGTTGGCTGGAGTGTGGTCTCATACACCCAAAGGTTGTCAGTTCAGTTCTCAGCCAGGGCACATACTGAGATTGTGGGTTTGATCCCCAGTGGTCCTGGAGAGTTTGGGAGGCAACCATTTGTTTCTTACATGGATGTTTTTCTCTCTCTCTTTCCTTCTCTCTCTAAAACCTGTGGAAACATATCCTTGGGTGAGGATTTTAAAAATTATGGAGCAGCATTGAATGCCTAAGACTGGAAATCAAAGCCCCACATTACTGAAATATCTATTTAATGCTAGTGACCAACATAGCATCCTTTACCCCTTCCAAAGTAGAAAGCCCTTATCTTCTGTCTCCTAATTCTATTCTCCAGCTTCTCTTTTGCAAATTAAGACATAATTTCCCTCTCATTCTAGGATACCTAGTTAACCTAAATTTGTTGCATTATCTGTGCTATTCATTTGCTAATTTATTACTCCCCTATTAGAATCCTGTGCACTATATTCTACTATATGTTGTTTAGTCATGCATGCCTTTACCCTGGCCTCCCCAATGAAAAATGTAATTTCCTTTTGACTGTGTCTTAAGTTTATATAACAGTTTTCCCTAAGAATCTTTTTTTTTTAAATATATTTTTATTGATTTCAGAGAAGAAAGGAAAGGGAGAGATAGAAACATCAATAATGAGAAAGAATAAACAATCGGCTGCCTCCTACATGCCCCCCACTGCGAATTAAGCCTGCAACCTGGGCATGTATCCTGACAGGGAATCAAACTGTGACCTCCTGGATCATAGATCAGTGCTCAACCACTGGACCACACTAGCTAAGAATCTGACATTGAGAGATTTTTGTATGCAACAGAGACTGGACAGTACTGTTCTGTCAAGACAATACTGTTAAACATGATTAAGTAGATTTTTAAAGTAGCAGCTGAACTTTTGCCAACTACTTCAGTGACATTGCAAATGGTTGCTCTCATTGAGAATCAGACATCTACAAACTAAAAGTCTCCTTGGAAAGTCTGTCAGGGTACTCTGTTCTATTAGCACTCTAAAATATTTCTATCATAACAAAGTTTTTTTTTAAGTCCTCTGAATAAAGCCTTCACCTCTAAGTACTGAGGGTTTGAAGAAAATTATTTGCTTTAGTCTCGTGTATTACCTTGTTTGAAGATAAGTGAAGCTGTCCTCTACCTGTTTTAATGATTGTTGTTTTTGCCAATTTGTATATAGAAGTTACAGAGGTTTATCTATAATCAAAATTGGCTTTAGGTAGGGAGTGTGTGTGTGTGTTTTCCCTCTAACTTGTATAACGCTTTTTAAAGCTTTATAATTCAGTAAATTTGTCTAGGAAACGTAACCCACAAAGTGGTAATTATAGCTTGCTTTCTTTTTCCTACACCCCAGGGTTCCTTGGATCCATCCCAGAGTGTTGAAGATGACCCCCTTCTGGACAGCCAGCATCTTTCACAGTATTCCTTACAGGCTCATTTTAGACCCAGATTCCATCCTCTTCCTACGGTCATTGTAGCAAATCTTCTTCTGTTAATACATGTAAGTTTGCCGCAAGAAAGCGATCCATCTAGAGTGATGTTCTTTTTCTTTTTCCCCCTAATTTATCTGTATTGTTGAAAGTATTACAGGTGTCCCCATTTTTTCCCTCATGCCTTCACTGCACTATTGTCTGTGTCCATGGGTTATATGTATATGCATGTAAGTTCTTTGGTTAGTCTCTTCCTCCCCCCCTCCCCCCCAACCCCTTGAAATTTTTCGTTCTGTTGCAGGCTTCAGTATCTCTGGATCTATATTATTATTATTATTATTATTATTATTATTAAATTATTATCTGTTTATATATTTTTCCATTGTGGGCCCCCCCCCCCACTCCCATACATGCCCTCCCTCCCCAGAGTTTTTTGTCCATTGGTTGTACTTATATTCATGCATACAAGTCCTTTGGTTGATGTCTTATCTCCCCCTAATCTCCCTACCCTCCCCGCTGTAATTTGACAGTCTGCTTGTTGCTTTACTGTCTCTATATCTATCTTTTGGTTCTATTTTGTTTGGCAGCTTATTTTATGCATTAGATTCCATAAGTGAGATCATGTGATACTTGTCTTTCTCTGACTGGTTTATTTTGCTTAATATAATACTCTCCAGGCCCCTCCATGCTGTCTCAAAGGGTAAAAGATCCTTCTTTTTTTTTTTTTTAAGATCTGGAAACAGCCCAAGTGCCCGTCACTAGATTAGTGGATTAAAAAGATGTGATACAGCCCTAGTTGGTTTGGCTCTATAATAGAAGTAGTGTTGGCCTGTGGACTGAAGGGTCCCAGATTCGATTTCAGTCAAGAGCACATGCCCAGGTTGCAGGCTTGATCCCCAATGGGGAATGTGCAGGAGGCAGCAGATCAATGATTCTCTCTCATCATTGATGTTTCTATCTCTCCTTCCTTTCTCTCTGAAATCAATAAAAAAAAATATATTTTTTAAAAAGATGTGGTACATTTACACAATGGAATACTATGCAGCTATAAAAAGGAAGGGTGTCTTTGTGACAGTGTATAGGTGACTTTCTTAAAAAATACATAAGCTCACCTGGTGTTTCTCAATAATTGAGCTTTGAACCATGAACCAGGAGATCAGGGTAGATTCCTGGTCTGGGCACATGCCCGGGTTCTAGGCTGGATCTCCAGTGGAGGGCGTGCATGAAGCAGCCAATCAATGATTCTCTCTCATTATTGATGTTTTTCTCTCTCTCCTTCTTCCATCTTCTCTCTGAAATCAATAAAAAAATATATTAAATTGGTTATATTTATCAACATTTAAAATGTGCATACTAGCCCTAGTTGGTTTGGCTCAGTGGATGTAGTGTTGGCTTGCGAACTGAAGAGTCCTGGGTTCGATTCGGGTCAAGGGCACATCCCTGGGTTGCAGGCTTGGTTCCTAGTGTGGGGCATGTAGGAAGCAGTCGGTCAGTGATTCTCTCTCATCATTGATGTTTCTCTCTCCCTCTCTGAAATCAATAAATAGCTATAGCATAGGCCTGCGGGACTGAAGGGTCCTCGGTTTGATTCTGGTCAGGTGCACATGCCTGGGTTTCAGCCTCAATCCCCAGTGTGGGTATGCAGTTGGCACCCAATCGATGATTTTCTCTCATCATTGCTGCTTGTATCTTTCTCCCTCTCACTTCTTCTCTGAAATCAATAAAAATATATTTTTTAAAGTTTGTAAAAATGCAGTTTTTTAAAACATTTATAAAAATAGGATATCAGAAACATAAACTTAGAGGCAGTGAAGGAACTGAGCAGAAAAGAAAAAAGGAGAGAGAAATCATGGACTTGGACAACAGTGCAGTAATTGCAGTGGTGGAGGAGCATAGAGGGGCTAAAAGTTGCTGGAAAAATCAATTTAAATTTAAAAACAAAATGTCATAAGCATAGCGAGTATGTGATGGGATGGTGATAATGTTTCTGAAATCTAAATATTGAATATTAAATCTACTATTTTCCTTTCCACCAGGTTGTGTTTGTTATTTTAGCATTTTTAACAGGTGTGCTTTGTTCTTACCCTAATCCAAATGAGGACAAGTGCCCAGGAAACTACACTAACCCACTGAAAGTTCAGACAGTCATAATCCTTGGAAAAGTTATTTTGTGGATTCTGCATTTCCTTCTTGAGCGCTACCTTCAGTATCACCACAGCAAAGTGAGAAACCGAGGCTATCACATGATCTACCGATCAACAAGGCACCTTAAAAGACTTGCATTAATGATACACTCCACTGGTAAGCCCAGTTGTATCTCTCAGCTTGTCTGTGGCTTTGTTGAGTAGCAAAAATTACAGCAAAAAGAAAATCTGAAAACTTGATTTTATAATCAGACTACGAGCCCAGTGCATGAAATTTGTGCATGAGGGGTGGTGTCCCTCAGCCCAGCCTGCACCCTCTCCAATCTGAGACATCCCTTTCCAGGACTGCTGGCTCTCAACTGCTCGCCTCCCTGCCTTCCTGATTGCCCCTAACTGCTTCTGTCTGCCAGTCTGACCACTTCCTAACCACTCCCTGCCAGCCTTATTGATGCCTAACTGCTCCCCTGCCAGCTCAATTACCCCTAACTGCCCTTCCCTGCAGGCGTGGCCTCTCCCAACTGCTCTCACCTGCGGGCCTGGGTCCTCCCCAGATGCCCTTCCCTTAGACCTGGTTGCCCCAATTTCCCTCCTCTGCTGGCCTAATCCCTCCCAACTGTGCTCCCTGCTGGCCATCTTGTGGTGGCCATCTTTGTGTGTTAGAGTGATGGTCAATTTGCATATTACTCTTTTATTAGATAGGATACAGCAGGTCCTTGAATAATGTCATTTCATTCAGCATCATTTTGTTAAAATGTTGATGGGATGCCATAGGAACTTAATTCTTATTTATATCAATAGCCTATGGTCAGATTGGTTTCTTTATATGCTGTTTTACTTAATGTCACAGAAACCTATTCACAAAGTTAAGTCAGGACTTACTGTAGATTCTCGGTTTTGTGAGACTGATATGTGTTGTGGCAGCTAAATTTTGGATCACCTAAATGTCTTGAAGCTTTTTTTTTATATATATATATATATATATATATATATATATATATATATATATGCTTCGTTTTCCTTTGAAATATGTGTTGGTTATTATAGGGGCAGGAATATAATTTTTCCTCTACCTTTCATTTATTTGTCTGAGATCCCCACTGTAATAAAAGGCAAATTAACAGGAGACAAACAAACAAGTTTAATAACATGTATGCTCTATACAGATACTCAGGATACTGTAACACCCCAAAATGGCCCAAAGCCACTATCTTAAATACCATCTCCAGCTAAAGACAAAAGAAGATGCTGGGGAGGGAGGCAGTTATGGGAGGTTACAAGAAAAGCAAAGAAAACAAGGGTAACGTTGTTAAGCAGATTTAAGTAGATACCTTCTCCATTGATAACAGTTTCTTGAGATTTAGAATCATCCTTCTCTTCCTGGTACAGAGAGGGAGACAGTCTTACACATGGATAATTTGTCTGTTTTCAGAGCTTTTTCCCTTGTGTCTGCTGTTCCTTGAAAATAATCGGCTTAAAGTAATCCTTATGCCAAAGAGTTACATCTCCAGGTGGCATTTTCTACTCCTTCATTATGAACATGGTATGCATGTATTGCTGTGTCCATGTATTTGTATCTCATTATTCATCTCAAGGAGATAGAAATGCTGCTGTGATTTTATACCTGTAAGATAAGAAGAGGGAATTTTAAATGAAACTCGGTACTATCCTTGTAATAAGAGAGAAACTGTTACATAATAAGATGCATTATCCAAAATGAAAAAAAGAAAAGCAAATTATGAAGGCAATATTAGCATTTAGAATAATGAGTGCCTGCTTTTCTTTACTGTTTCAAAGGCTTAATGGAATTAAACTGAGCTTCTTTAGGTAGGTAGTTTTGCCTTAAGTTATTATAAAGCTTCTATCATGTTAAAATACCCTTTTTGACTGCGAGTCCAGAATAAATCTTTAAACCAGATTAGAAATGAATACTTTTTTGCCAGAAAAAAACAGCATTACAGAACTTAATTTTTATTTTTATTCTGTGCTAGTGCATTTACTTAAGGACAAACTGCAACCTGCAAGTTCATCCACTCGGTGACATTTTTAGTGGAGATGAGGGCCTGCTAGCAGAGAAAGCCCATTTTATAGAGATGGCTGACCTGTGATCATCCAGAAGGGGACGACATTTACTGCTTGCTCCCTGAGGAAGATACCATAGATTTTATGTTCGACTTGATGTGTAATGCTCTCTCCTGGCCAGAAGGTGTCACTATCACCTTTGGGTGGAGGAGGTGATCAGAAAACTTTTTTTTTTTTTAAGTGTTTTGATTGATTTTAGAGAGGGAGAGAGAAAGAAAGAGAACTATCCATCTGTTGCCTCTTAAAGGCACCCCAACAGAGGACTGAACCCAAAATCTGGGCATGTACCCTACTGGGAATCAAACCTGCCACTTTTGATGCATTGGACCATGCTCAAAACAACTGACCCGCACAGGCCTGAGCAAAAATCTATTTTTTGATTACTGAAAGACCTTATATGCTCTATAACCAAAATAATGTTCCATTATAAGAGATTTTCTGGAAATAGTTATTATGAGTCCACCAAAATGACTTTCAAATTATTGTTAAAAATGTGATCCTTAATCCTAATGTTTCTAAATAATTGGACCCTTAGTTTAATCGCAGATGGCATCACTTTTATGTTGCTCATATAAGGATTCAGAATATCAAAAAGATTGGGGCAGGTATTCACCTTGTTTCTGTTTTTCTTGTATCTTTTTCTTATTTGAAGAAAAAGAGGTAAATTATAGAAGATACAGAAACTCCAGCTAATAAGAAGAGTATAACTATTTTTAAAGTCAGGTGTGATAGTATTGTTGGATATTTTTTTAAAAATCTTTATTGTTTAAAGTATTACATATGTCCTCTTTTTTCCCCTATTAACTCCTTCTAGGCACCCCTTCTCCCCCCACCCCCTTACCCCTGACTCCAGGCCTTCACCACCCTATTATTTGTGTCCATGTGTTATGCATATATGCATACAATTTCTTTGGTTGATCTCTTACCACCCCCCTGTCCAACTCTGAGTATTGCTGGATATTGATTAGCTTCATCCTGATACTTTTTGTTATTCTCTAGAAAATAAAATCATTTATTTTAGGGAGATGGGAGAAGGGGTTTTTCTTCTAAATAAGTTGAAAATATTTATCTAACTTATCTGTCCTCGTTCCTTAGATCCAAATATATTTTAATGCCCAGCCTGTGTGGCTCAATGGTTGAGCATCAACCCATGAACCAACGGGTCATTGATTTGATTCCTAGTCAGGCTACATGCCTGGGTTGCTGGTTTGATTCCAATAGTGGATATGCAGGAGGCAGCTGATCAAAGATGTTTCTCTCTCATCGATGTTTCTATCTATCTATCTATCTATCTATCTATCTATCTATCTATCTATCTATCTCTCTCTCTCTCTCTCTCTCTGTCTGTCTATCTTTCCATCCATCTATCCCTCTCACTTTCTTTAAAAATGAATAAAAACATTAAAAACCGTGATCTGGCCCCCACTTTAAAAAGTTTGAGGACCCCTGGATACATTTTAAATACATTTTAAACTCAGGATTGAATGACAAGTATTATTTTCCCAGATTTAAATAGGAGGAGTCCAGGGTCAAAGTAAATTAATGGCTTTAGTTCATAAAAAGAACTAAAAGAGCCCAGTTGGGTGGATCAGGGATTGAGTGTCAACCAGGAGGGCACAGTTCAATATCTGGTCAGGGCACGTGCCTGGGTTGCGGACTCGATCCTCCATGGAAGGCATGCATCCAATCAATGATTTTCTCTCAACACTGGATTTCTAGCTTTCTTTCTCCCTTTCTCTCTGAAATCCATAAAAATTTATTTAAAAAACTAATATAAAAGAAATATATCAAAAGAAATTTAAAAAAAAAGCCGAAACCGGTTTGGCTCAATGGATAGAGCGTCGGCTTGGGGACTGAAAGGTCCCGGGTTCAATTCTGGTCAAGGGCATGTACCTTTGTTGCGGGCACATCTCCAGTAGGAAGTGTGCAAGAGGCAGCTGATTTGATGTTTCTCTCTCATCGATGTTTCTAACTCTCTATCTCTCTCCCTGCCTCTCTGTACAAAATCAATAAAATATATTAAAAAAAAAAAAAAAAAGTCAGCCAGGCTGGCTGTGGCTCAGTGTTGATGTTTCTGTCCTTCTCTCTCTCTCCCTCCCTCTCTAAAATCAATAATAATAAAAATATTTTTAAAAAAACAACAACAATATCACTGTGAGAAAGATAGTTATCTCCATTTTTCAGATGGGAAAGTCAAGGAGCAGAGGAAATCAGGCATTTCTCCAAGGTTAGCAGTATGTCCGGATTTTCATACAAGTGTGTCTTCAAACTATGGCCCGCGGCCCACATTCGGCCCGCAGAGGAGTCTGATCCGGCCCGCCAGGTTTTTTGGGCAGTGAGCGCAGCCGAGGTGTTACAGTAGGAATTAGTAGTTCATATAGTCCGGCCCTCCAGCTCTCTGAGGGACCGTGATCTGGCCCCCACTTTAAAAAGTTTGAGGACCCCTGGATCGCAGTGCTCCTAAAGGCGGTGTAGGTCTGCCAGGAGCTTAAGTGGTGGACAGAATATATACTAGGTTCCTCAAGTACCCATGAATGCGGAAGAACTGGGATAATGCAAATTTCTAAAAACCACCATGCACAAAGGATGACCCAAAGGAATGTCATTGTTAATAATTCTATGAAGCAAAAAACCATTTCTTAGTGTTTAAGAAAGTTCAGTTTCTTATATATTGGTATTAGGAGACATCATTAACTCTTTGATGTTTTGTTTACCTTTATTCCTCCCTCAAAAGATGAGCAGATTTTTGTTTTTTATCCTCCAACTTCCTTCACTTCCTGTATAAAGGGGGTGTGGGGGTGTGCATGGCTCTGGCTAACACTGTGGTTATTTCCTCCTCCAGGCAGCACTGCTCTCCTCCTCACACTGTGCATACAGCATTCCTTCCCAGAGCCCAGCAGGTTGTATCTTGACCTCATTCTGGCCATCCTGGCCCTGGAACTGATCGGTTCCCTGACATGTCTGCTCATCTACACAGGTGAGAACTACAGCTAAGCTGTTCTTACAAAGTCCAGCTTGAAGCCCCACTCATTTGAGAACAAGGAAGTTGTTTCCAGAGCTTTTTTTTATGTAGCTGAGAACCTGTTGAGCACCCGTATCTCTCATTGCTGACATTCAGACTTCTCTAATTTCAAATCCACAGGAAGATACCAGTGAGCCTCATTTTTAGTTGTGTATCATCCACAAGTTTCTGTCAATTAAAGTGAAGCCTTTCCAGTATAAAACAAAAAGTTCCCCGAAGACCACCACCATTTGATTCCTCAAAGGCAGCTGACATGTAAATCTTGCATTTACGATTAAAAGAAACAAACTACAAAATAAGTGTATAAACAATGCATGCAAAATTGCTTAAGGCCAACATTGCTTTGGGATAAATCATTTAAGAACCTTCTGTCTCTTCTCTTAAAGCTCTCAGTTTATTGATAACCTTTGTAGGCTTTTTGTCTCACTCTACCTGACCATTGTCTTGAATGTCTGATAATGAAATACACACAATAGAGCACTTGTTAACTTAAGGCCAGATACTTGAACCCTGTGCTAGTGCTCACTGAGTTATTTATAAAAGAAATATTTTTAGTTCAACTGATATGCGGAGAGTTTTTCTGGGTGGGCTAGTGGTATCCAAGCCCCTACTCTACTAAAAGTGCAATCTTGACTACCTCCTTTAAGACAGGAGATGGAAAATTTAGGAGGCAGTAAAATAGCTTATTTCTTGGTGGGTTTTTTTTTTTTTGTGTGTGTGTGTGTGTGTGTGTGTTTTGTTTTGTTCCTAAAGCTATCTTGTTGTGTTAAAGCTAATCATCTCAATGTAACTTTTACAAGTATATACTTAATTGAAAAAACACACACATTTTCACACACATCCTCACTCTCTCTTTCTCCTTCTCAGGATCCTAAGTATTTGTTCTGGATCTTCCCCCTGCCCTCCCTAAGAAAACAAAACAAAACAAAACAAAACAAAACACACACTTTCTCCAGTCTTGCATGTTTCCTTCAAGGCTGAACTCAAGTCCTACCTTCTTTCTCCTCTCTGAAAAACCACAAACCTAATTCCCCACCTTCACATCCCTCCTGCTGAGTAAGGGGCTGCTTTCCAGGGGTGTCCTAGCCCCTGTGCAAGCTCTGCTCTATGGTCCTTTTTATCCTGTTCTGGAAGATATATTTCTTTGTATTTTTCTCTGGTTTGGTAGCTCTGTCATAGGGTAGTGTCCGCAGTGGAAGCTTCAGAGCCCTGCTTCCCAGATTAGAGCCCTGGCTACTTACCCAGCTTTGTTGGACTGCACTTGACTTGACTGCAGAAAATGAGTAATGAAAGCAGCCCCCTAAGGGACAGGTTCTGAGAATTGAATGAGTTCCAGTCAAATAGTTCCCCTGTGCCTTCTGTGCTTCCAGTCCACAAAGAAATAATCCCTGTTGTTATAATCAATAATAGCAATGATCACGGTGTTCCCAATGCTTAGTACAGGTTTGTCACATGATAAACTTTCAAATGTTTGAATACATAAAAAAAAACAAAAACATTTCTCTTTGTGAAGCATTTTTATGATATTACCTTTTTTGAAAGTAGCCAATTCATGTAATTTGAATAAATGGAAGTAAAAGTATTTTTTATAATTAGGTAACCTGACAATAATGACTTTATTATTTTAGTGAAGGTTCGAAAATTTAATAAAGTCAAACCACAGCCTGATATACTTGAAGAAGAAAAAGTCCATGCATATCCTAGCAATATTACTTCAGAGACTGGATTCAGGTAAGCTTTGGGTGGGGAATAGAAGTTGAAAGAGGGAGAGTAGAAGGGAGGGAGGGTGGGAGAGAGAGAAACATCAATGTGAAAGCCTTAACTTGCTGCCTTAGGAAGTCTTTTAATTGAAAGCTTAGTCTTTTAATTGAATAATAGAACACTTTAATAAAAATTTATATTTTTTCTTTTGTTAAATTAATCTTTATTGGGTGCCTCCTGCATGTGCCCTGACGCAGGCCAGGGATGGAACCTGCAACTCAGGTACACAACTGTGTGGACTGAAGCTCTATTCACTGAGCAATATGTGCCAGAGCTGGAATTAGGTTTGATGCTACTTCCTTTTAGCTGTGGTGAAGCCCAGTTAAATGAAAGAATCTCATTTTGGGATATTGCCTTGGCTTAAAATATCTACGAAAAGGTAACAAATGCAATATGCTATACTTTTCATTAGTTTTCAACTGGTTGGGACCCATTTGCAAAGAGACCAATGAGTATTGGTAATATGTGTAACCCATTAATATTTTGATTCTTTGTAGGACTATTTCAAGTTTAGAAGAAATTATTGAAAAGCAAGGAGACATAATAGTATACCTGAAGAGACACAATGCACTGTTGAGTAAGCGGTTGTTGGCTTTTACTTCCTCGGACCTAGGCTCTCATTCAGGTCGAATGTGAGAGTTCAAGGTGAAGATAGCAATTGCAGAAGGATCCAGGCTAATACAAGACCGACCACCTGACAAACTGCCATAGAAAATTGCAGCTTTTGCAGATTGACATTTTACCACTCTTGTAGCGTACCTGAATTTAGTTCTTACCTGTGTGGCTGTATAATATGTAGAGCTTCTGGATATTGTGATGGTGATTTGTCAAGCCTTGATATCTCAGAATGTCTGTCTTTCACATTTTGAAATTATGTAACTGCCTGGTTTATCCTAGGACCAAAGACAGAGTTTAAACACCTCCTACACCAATACTTCTTCCACATTACATAATCCTATTGATAATTTGGCTACTTGTAGAACCAGGCTGGCATGTTAATGTATTTAAAACAATTTGATCACATGAGTTCTTCCCACTTTTAAACTGATTAGGGAAGACATTTCTTATGTTAATGATTTCTCCAATGGCACCTTTTCATATATAGTTTATATGCTTGTGTAGTATTGGATGGAAGCTTGGCCCTTGTAGCATTTATAAAGAAGTTTCTCACTGTAGGATCAAATTCTCACTAGGTGATTTACTATGCAAACTCCTACAGTTTCCCATTGTCTAGAAATAAAGATATGAAGATTACTTGGATCAGTGTCAGACTAACCATTGTAGGCTGTTAACTCTACAGCGCCTTCTACTGGCAATACTTTAAACTTTCTATTTTTGCCCTCTTCAGGAAGTTTCAGTATTGACTATATACCTTCACTAGATCAGTATGTTCAGTGATAGTGAAGGGATCTTCTGTGGTTTTGTCTAAAAAGAAAGGACACCTCTTTTAGTCTTGGATCATACTTAAAAAGAAAATGCCCTGTCAACTTCTATACTGATTTTAAATTCATGTAATTCTTCAGATAAATTGAGGTATTCTCAGCCTGGCTGGCATGGTTCAGTGGTTGAGCGTCAACCTATGAACTAGAAGGTCACAATTCAATTCCGGGTCAGGGCATGCCCAGGCTGTGGGCTTGATTCCCAGTATGGGGGGTGTAGGAGGCAACTGACCAATGATTCTCTCTCCTTTTCCTTCTCTGAAACCAATAAAAATATATTTTAAAAAATAATGTGACCATTTTAATGAATAAATGGCATTACTTCTGCAGTTTTCCTACGGTGCTCTTTATCAGCTTGCTCTTGGAGCCTTAACTTGCTGCCTTAGGAAGTCTTTTCATTGAAAGCTTAACATGAGGGGAAGGGGATATCTGTGATAATGTCTGCTACTAATTTTTTTTAACATAAAATAATAGAACACTTTAATAAAAATTTATATTTTTTCTTTTGTTAAATTAATCTTTATTGTTCATATTACAAATGTTCATTTTTTTCCCTCCATTGCTCCCCTTCACCAGGTTCCCACCCCACCCTCTGCACTTTGCCCAACCCCCCATTGTCCTCATCCATAGGTGCACAGTTTATGTTCAGTCTCTTCCCCCACACTCCACTCTTTTCCCCAAGAATCATCAATTCACTCCCCTTTCATACCTCTGATTCTATTATATTCACCAGTTAATTCTGTTCATCAGATTTTTTAATTCCCTTGGTTTTTAGATTCACTTGTTGATAGTTATGTATTTGTTGTTCATAATTTTTATCTTCTTCCTCCTCCTAAAGAACCCCTTCAGCAATTCATATAATTCTGGTTTGGTGGTGATGAACTCCTTTATTTTTTCTGTGAAGATCTTTATCTGGCATTCAATTCTGAGTGATAGCTTTGCTGGGTAGAGTATTTTTGGCTGCAGGTTCTGTTATTCATCACCTTGAATATTTCTTGCCATTCCAGTCTGGCCTGCATGGTTTCTGTTGAGAAATCAAATGACAGTCGTATGGGTGCTCCTTTATAGGTAACTACCTGCTTTTCCCTTGCTGCTTTTAATATTCTCTCTTTGTCTTTTGGTCTTGGAATTTTAATTATGATGTGTCTTGGTGTGGTCCTCTTTGGATTCTTTTTGTTTGGGGTTCTGTGTGCTTCCTGGATTTGTAAGTCTAATTCAGTGTTTTTCAACCTTTTTTGGGGAAAGGCACACTTGTTTCATGAAAAAAATCACGAGGCACACCACCATTAGAAAATGTTAAAAAATTTAACTCTGTGCCTATATTGACTATATATAAAGTAATTCTCTTGAATAGGAATCAAATAAACACAAAGAAAGTATTTTATAATTACTTTATTATGAAATATTAAGTAAACAAAATAGTGAAAAATTATAAAATTGTCTTGTCTGCACCTACGGCACACCAGGCAACATCTTGCGGCACACTAGTTTGCCGCGGAACAGCGGTTGAAAAACGCTGGTCTAATTCTTTCACCAAGTGGGGGAAGTTTTCTGTCACTATTTCTTTCAATATGTTTTAGGTATCTTGCTCTCTCTCTTCTTCTGGGAACCCCATAATTCTGATGCTGGTTTGCTTGAGGTTGTTCCAGAGGTTTCTTACATTATCTTCAACTTTCCGGATTCTCTTGTCTTGCTTCTGCAGAGGAGTGTCTTCTGGCTCTTTATGTTCCAAATTTTTTACTTGATTCTTGCGATCTTCCATTCTGTTTTTAGGACTCTGTATAATATTTTTTATTTCAGATGATGTATTCTTTATTTCTAGTTGATCCCTTTTCATATCCTCAAAGGTCTCATTTATTTTATCGACCTTTTCTAGAAAAGTCTTGAAAAACCTTTTAACTGTGGTTTTGAACTCTATATCCAGTTCCTTTTTGTCCTTCATTTCTTCTGTTTGTGATCTGTAGCATTTTCACAGCTTCTCTGAGTTGGTAGGGTGGCTTGGTGTGTTAAGGTGTCCTATATGGTTCAGTGGGTCAGCCTCCCAGTTACCTGAGGTGAACACTCTTGGTGCACCCCTTTGTGGACTGTGTGTGCAGCCTTATTGTAGTTAAGTCTTGATTGTTGTTGGTATCACTGGGAGAAACTGAACTCCAGGCCAATTGGTTGTGAGAATCAGCTGTGTCTATGCCAGGAGACAGCCTATTCTACTAGACTTGGAAAATTGCAAAAGCCTCTGTGCTCAACTTGGATGGGGCAGAATTTCATGGTGGAGCCTACAGGAAAGTTTACTGACTGGAAATTCTACAACTAGCCCCACCCTATGAGGTTCCTGAGTCTCAGTGTTCCTCAGTGTCCTTTGGTACTTGCTGCAAGCACCTCTGAGAGAAAGGTGCCCTCAAGTTTCTCCCGCTACCAGACAGTCTAGTCTCTCCCACAATGAGCCCGGAACTGGGGTTCAGTGCAGTTGCAAGTGGGATTGGAAGTGGGGTTCAGTGCAGTCCAGAACCTTTGTCTTCTTCCAGACAGGGCAATCCAGCAGCACAGTCAACAGTCCGTCCTCTGCACGTAACGTGCGGGCCTTCAGGACTCTGCCTTTTGCCTATCCACTGAGTTTCCGCCTTACAGCCCAGATTCCCTCCTTATGAGCCTGGGTTATAGAACTGGGGTTTAGCAGACCGGAGCTTTTATGCTAGGGAACACCAGCCAGGCACTCAGCTGCCCCCTCCTCTCCAGCTCAGTCCTCTCCCAACGTGCAAACTGTGTCTCTGTACCTTAGGCTTTTACAGCTCCTCTTATTTTCCTTCTGGTTTTCTTTGAATTTCTAGTTGTAGAATTTCCAGTCAGTCAACTTTCCTGTAGTTCTGGATAATGTCCACTTTGTATTTTAGTTGTATTTTTTGAAATTGTGTGAGGTTGCAGTTAGGCGTTTACCTATGCTGCCATTTAGGTTCCTCCTAATTTATTTATTTATTTATTCATTCATTCATTCTTAATTTTGGAGGGCATGTAGTGGAATAATATTTGGTGGAAAAACATTTAACCTAGACACAAGTATCTGATAGGGGATGTAGTCATGATGTCACACACAGTTACTTATGGAGGCAAACACTTATCTCTTTTAGATGCGGCCATTATGGGGGCATTCTAAGAGTTTTCTACTCAGCTAAAAGTGATGGGTGTGTCATCTGCAGGCAATACCATTGAATCCCCAAAATGACAAGATCCATAAACTAAAAAGCAAATTTTATTGTGATAATCCAGGGTGTCTCCAAGTTTTCTATCTCCCCCTTCCTACCACTTCTCCCTTTAATATACAATATATTCTTATTGATTTCAGAGGGAAAGTGAGAAAGAGATAGTTCAATGATGAGAGAAAGTCATTGATCGGCTTCCTCCTGCACCCCACCCCTCCTACTGGGGATTGAGCCTGCAACCTGGTCATATGCCCTTAATTGGAATCAAACCCTGGGATCCTTCAGTCTGCAGACCAAACCTCTAACCACTGAGCAAAACCAGCTAGGGCTTCCTTTTTAGTGTCTCAAACCATTGCCTTCTCTGAAAATCTGTCTCTGTGTCTGAAAGAGTCTGTAAACTGCTGCCAGCTGATTTCTTTTTCAAAAGGAAAACACTGATGGAAAAGGGAGTCTTATTTTTAAATTCAATTTGTATCTAGTCAGTTTCTAAAGTTTGTGGGATGAAATTAGGTTTACAGAGGAAAAGTTGTAGTTACCGTGAGGATGCTCAGATTCTCAAGTGCCAGCTAGGTGACCAAAAACACTCTTTTCAAACACAATGAGCACTACAAAGAAAAGAAAATGAAACTAAGCACCATAACCAGCAAAAGAAAAAAACCAAAAAAACAATTGAAATTTAAGCATGCTATTCAGCAGGCAAATACTGTGCTAGCACCATCTATACAAAAACTACTAAGACCCTAGTTTGTAGCTTATAGAGGACCAAGATTTCTCTCCTCTGGGCTCAGTGAAATAAGGCAGGAAGCCCAAAAGTACCATAGGAGTCCAGGTCAGAGAATACCCTGGAGGGGAAGAGGGATTTAGGAATCCCAGACCAATTCAAGAGTATAGAAGCTAAGTAGTCGAAACTTGTTTGGCTCAGTAAATGGAGTGTGGGCCTGCAGAGTGAAAGGTCCCAGTTTTGATTCTGGTCAAGGGCATGTACCTTGGTTGCGGGCACATCCCCAGTGGGTTGTGTGCAGGAGGCATCTGATTGATGTTTCTCTCTCATTGGTCTTTCTAACTCTCCCTCTCTGTGAAAAATCAATTATATACATATTATTTATATATATATATACACACACACACACACAGTAAACAGCTATAGAAGATCCAAACACTGGGTACAGCTTGAACCAAGAGTGCGTGGGGACCTGGACAATCCTGTACTGTGTTGTTGAAACAAAATGAAAGTCTCTTCCTGACTTAGGTGTTAACAGGACCACCTTTGTTTACCACACATTTCTTCCTTTCACCTTCCAGTGAAGGGGGATTAGATTTACTCTCATATTAACATGATACCCACTATTGTATTAATTCACACACACCTTCATTTAAAAAAACTTTATTAAACTGGTCAAAAACAAGGACAAAAACTGGTCCAGTCCCTTAGAAAGTTTTCATTCAGTCAGTTCCTATAGAAATCCTAAGAGGTTTTGAGTCAGGTCCTACATAGAAATAAGGCCTAAGAGGTTGTTGATTAAAATCGTCAGTGAAAGTATAGATGTGTGATTTGTCAGTCATGTTATAAAATGAGATCTCCCCCATCTCATAGTCCAGGAAAATGCCAATGTCTGTGGGCTTCACTTCAGACAAGAGAGGGATGGTGTCAGCTCCTGGGGCATCATAGACATTCTCCAGCCGCCTTATCTGCCAGCATCCCTGATGGGCTGACAGGCTCTCCTTCGACTTGGTGGGCAGAGAATCTTTGCAAACCCCTATCTCCCAAATGGGTTTGTCTCCCACTTGTACCTCCCAGAAATGCCTGCCAGAATGAAAGGATGGAAACCCCAGGACAGCTGTGATGAATGTAAATCTTTTTGGAAAAATAGGAACGTCTTGCCTTCTCTTTGTATAATGAACACATTTTTTATCCTCAGAGACAATCAGGTTAGGGTGTGCCGTTTCAGGGTCTAGAATGATATCAGCTCTAAATGTCTTTATAATTTTCTTTAAGGCAGAATACTCTAAAGGAAAACTGCAGCCTTTGGTGTGTATCTCAGCTGAGAACGTTGATGGGAAGGCCACCTCAGAGTTCTTGCAGAAACTTTTCATTTGTAACAGCAATTCCACATCTGTCAGCACCTTGTACTCTGGTATCTGACTTAGCAGGCTTTGGAATGTGGAATTGTCTTTTGAAAATTCAGGTATATTAGCACTGAGTTCCTTTTCAACAGTCTTTTTTTCATCAGCTGATCTTGAAAGAACTGCTTCTTGATACCGATCTACAAATTGACTCAGTCGCTCAAATTCAGAGAGTAATTCCAGCCTTCGGGTTTCTGCCTTCTCTCTCAATTCTAAGGTTTTTTTGCTTTCAATGTTTATTAATTTCTGAAGGTCTGCCATCTGCTTCTTCAGGGGCCCAATGTAACTGCTGAGCCTTTGCCTGTGATGAGAGGCAGCCTCCTCTATGGGCCTCACCTGGTGGCCCTGGTGGTCAGGGGGCTGAGTGCACAGGGCACACAACAGCTCTTGGTCCTCCTCACAGAAGAGGGTCAGGGATTGGTTGTGCTGCTCACACAAGTGCCTCACTTCCTGCCTCTTCTTGCCACTGGTGGACTGGAGAATCTTGCCCATGTCAACCATCTTTGCCAGCTGGGTGTTGCTCCTCAGACACCTCTCTTGGCATGGGTGACGGCACACAGGACAAGGGAACCTGTCCTGTACATCAGCCCAGGACTGCTGGATGCAGGAGCGACAGAAGTTGTGCCCACATTCGATGGTGACAGGGTCTTGCAGGGCATGCAGACAGAGGGGACAGTTGATTTCTGCTGGAAGTCTTGCCAGAGCTGCATCAATCGCCTTTGGGCCCTGAAAGAAGGATGGGACTGAGGTAGGTTTCTTCGGAAAGGTGGGTTATGCAGTGAGAAGTGGATGCATGAGAAATCTCAGTCCTCAATTTGCTGGTGGCCTGTGAGACTTGTGAGACCCCTGACCTTTTAATTCCAGCTGCTAAGAGAAGTCCTTTCCTGCTAAAACCGGTTTGGCTCATTGGATAGAGCATTGGCCTGCGGATTCAAAGGTCCCGAGTTCGATTCCGGTCAAGGGCATGTCCCTTGGTTGTGGGCACATCCCCAGTAGGGGGTGTGCAAGAGGCAGCTGATCTATGATTCTCTCTCATCTATGTTTTAAACTCTCTATCCCTCTTCCTTCTTCTCTGTAAAAAAAAAATCAATAAAATATATTAAAAAACAAAACAAAACAAAAAAACCTTTCCCTAACCAGCAGCCAGTCAGCTCAGTTGGACAACCGCTCCTCCAGATTTGGAAGCTCAGAGAACATGCAGGCAACTAAGCAACTCTCTTGGTCAGAAGAGCAGTCCTTACCTGAAATCATTAGTTGCTGTGTGTGTGAGAAGATGTTTCTTCCTTAAATCCCTGGGTTTATTTCAAGTGGCTCCACCCACTACCACACTCCAATCAAACACAGATTTCTTACTCCTAACCCCAATCTTTCCTTCTCATGCTTTTATCATTAAGCCCATCTATTTGCACCCACTGGGCACAGCCATCCATGAATCTGTTTTCCATTCACCCACCTGGGCTATGGAAGGGCTCTAGGACAGATGGATGTAACCCACCCAAATTACACTGCAGCCTTGGCCACCGATCCATGTAACTTGGGAGAATTTATTTGACATCCTGAAGGGGCTCAGAACATGTGATCTCAGAATATGCCATTTTGAATGGGGGTTATTTTGAGCTGATGGCAATCAAAACCCAATAAACTCAGGAAGAGCCCTGAGCTCTTCCTTCACTGCCCCCCTCAAAGTATCAAATTCTGCATTTATGGGATAATCAGCAATTATACAGGAAATTGCCATCAGAAAAGGGGCCTTTGGAGCTGGAAGAGAACTATTACCAGAGTTACCCTTTTCACCTGAGACTCACCTTTAACTGGACCACCTTTGCTTACCAAACATTTCTTCCTCTCACCTTCCAGTGAATTGCCTCCCACAACCCCAGAGGCTCCAGGCCCTTAGCCTTTTCTCACCTCCATATGGTATAGAAGTCTCACTTCTCTGATCACCAGTTGAGTCTTCAACCTTTGTGAAAATCCTGCATACAAAAAAGAATTAATTAAAAAATTAGTCTATTGTTCACGTGTGCTAAACTGACTTCAGTGGAGCCAAGGACCCAGGGCCAGGTACAGAAGGTCACCAGGCTGGAAAAACCCAGGTGCCTAGCAAGGAGCAATCAATTGTAGGATGGAATTACTATTTCTACTGTTGTGATTTAAAAAATAAATGTTCTCTAACAGGTTGAGGTCTTGACTCTGAATTCTTTCCAGCCAAACCCAAGTTCCAAGGTTGCTGAACTTGATAGATCCTCCCTTCCTCCAACTGAAAGACAGATGTAAACTCCACCTGCAGCCAGACATTCCTGATTACTGAACTACCAATCAGCACTTGCCAAATACCCTAAGCCTCTGATGCCTAAGTCCTGAGGACCTTAATCTTTTTTTAAAAATATATTTTTTATTGATTTTTTACAGAGAGGAAGGGATAGGGATAGAGAGCTAGAAACGTTGATGAGAGACAAACACTGACCAGCTGCCTCTTGCACACCCCCTACCGGGGATGTGCCCGTAACCAACA
The DNA here is from genome assembly GCF_014108245.1 of Pipistrellus kuhlii. Classification (NCBI taxonomy): domain Eukaryota; kingdom Metazoa; phylum Chordata; class Mammalia; order Chiroptera; family Vespertilionidae; genus Pipistrellus; species Pipistrellus kuhlii. Next base: position 53,914,548 of record NW_023425584.1, read on the forward strand.
TACATGTTCCTAACCGGAATCGAACCTGGGACCCCTCACTCCACAGACCTATGCTCTACCACTGAGCCAAACCCGTTTCGGCTAGGACTCTAATCTTATGCCTTACATGAAACCACCTATCAGCTTGTGTTGAGTGCCCTAAGCCCCATCCCTTCTCTTTCCTCCCCTTAAAAGGTGCATGAACCCTGGCCCTTGCTCTCTTTCTCTGGAAGCAGCCAGCAGTGGTACTCTCCTTCAATAAAGCCTGTGTCCTGGCATTCAGGTCTCCGGCCCCCTCTGTTTCATCTTTTAGAACCCAGGTTTGATCTGACCCCACAAGTCAGACACCTGGCGCTGTTTCTGCCGTTGCCTACAAAAAATCTATTTTATATCAATTTAATTCTTAGACCAGTCACAGAACCTACTATGGTAAGAGATAAATTTGTCCCTCCCATACAATCCCAAACTCTTGGAGTCAGGTATATAAGAATAATAATATCACTATAATTTTTGTCCTATGAGGATATAGAAGTTAAAGAAAGCCCTGGCCTTGAAGCAGTATTTATGTCTCCCAATACACATTTACTAAATTCAGTTTTCTTTCCCCCCTATCCTTTCTCTTCTACAGTATATTGTATAAGGAAATACAACGGTGCCTCTACCATCTTCGGTATATACCATATATATATATACCATACTGTCTGAACTGACACATTCCAGTAATAAAAAGACTAACAAGGGGAAAACAAGTTTAATAATATGTACACCTTCTATAAATCTGAGAGAGACCCAGGAACACTGTAACTCCCGTAAAAAGGTCTAAGCCGTCACCTTAAATATTATCTTCAGCTAAAGATAAAATAAGGATGGTGGGTGTGGGGCAGTTATGGTGGGTTATCAAGCAAAGTAGACTGAATAAGGGAAAGATTGTCAGACAGATTTCAACGGGTGGCTTCTCCATTGATAAAACAGTTTCTAGAGCTTCAGAGTCATGTTCTTCTTTCTGATACAGAAACACTCTTATAGATGGAGATTTCCCTTAGCAATGTAAATATCCCTCACAAAAGAGCAACCTCACTATTTCCAGATATTCTGTAGCATCAGCAGCCTTTTAAAAATTATCTGCTCCGCATATTTTAGGGTGACATATTCTGTCCTCCTTCAACCACCATGTATGTGCCAAAAAGCCTCATTTGTGAAATGTGATCCAGGGAGGAATTAACATTTAAAACATTCAAATTACCCTAGCAGGTTTTGTTCAGAGCATAAGATGCCAGAGTGTTGGCCTGCAGACTGAAGAGTCCCAGATTCGATTCTGCTCAAGGGCAGATGCCTCAGTTGCAGGCTCAATCCCAAGTAGGACACAGGCAATTAATGATTCTCTCTCATTGATGTTTCCATCTCTATCTCACTTTCCTTTCCTATCTAAAATCAATAAAAATTTATTAAAAAGACATGCAAATTGACTATAAACACAACCGGGAAAAGCATTTTTAGTATTTACTAGTAAAATATCATCTCTGAAGAATATCTACAAGAAAAGAAAGTAAAAAACAAACAAGCACAAAAACACAACATGTAGAAATAAGAGCAACAGTTATGGAAAAATGTAGGACCTTCCTTATCCTATATCAGTGGTTGCTGCTCTGTTGACTAATGAGTTTGCAGACCACTGTCCTATATAATATTGGATAAAAGCCAAATATGCAAATTGACCCAACTTGGAAGGACAGGTCGCTATGATACACACTGTCCACCAGGGGGCAGATGCTAACTACAGGAGCTGCCCTCTGAGGGTCAGTGTGCTCCCACAGGGACAGTGCCACTCAGCCAGAAGCTGTGGCATGTGGCAGGAACCTCTGCTGCCTCCGTGGTCCCAGACTGCAAGAGGACACAGGCCGGGCTAAAGGACCCTCTCCCCACCAGTGCAGAAATGTCATGCACAGGGCATCTAGTTAATAATATAAAAATTTTAAAAATAATATAAAAAATTACATGCCTGTTTACAATGCTTACTGTATAGGAAAGATTGAACAAATTGATAGTATCCAGTGTTGGCTTTGGGAGGTAGCTCTTCCAGTGCTATAGACAGCTGGAGTAGAGAAATCTTTTTTTTTTTTTTTTTTTTTTTTTTTTTGAAGAAAGCCACATTGAACTATCCATAAACAATTGAAAAATATTTGCTTTTTCCTTATAATCCCCTTAATTCTAAAAAAAAACCTGTCAATCATCCATGGACACAATGTGGCAATGAGGGCCTGAGGTAGGGGGCCCGGGGCAGGCTGGAGAGGGCCAATGAGGATTAAAGAGGGACATATATACTAATTTCAGCAATAAAGAATTATTTAAAAATAAAATAAGAATTTAAAAAAAGATGATAAGCATTAAACCCTGGACAGTGTGGCTCAGTTGGAGCAGCATCCCATTCACTAAAAGGGGGCAGCTTCAATCCAGGTCAGGGTACATACCCAGGTTTAGGGTTAGATCCCTAGGCCCAGGGTCAGGTGGTGAGCAGGAAGCAGCTGATTGGGTTCTCTCTCTCTCTCTCTCTCTCTCTCTCTCTCTCTCTCTCTCTCTCTCTCTCCCTGTCTCTCTCTCTCTCCTTGTTTCCCTCCATACCTCCCTCCCTCTTTAAAATTGATTTTTAAAAAAAAAATCTCAAAAGTAATTACTTATGTTAAGCCACATGCCATCAAACTAAAACTTAATTCAGCTTTCCCAGAAGTTAAATCTTAACCCCATCAACCAGGAATCACCTGATCAGCACTAGTCAGGTCAGCTGCCTGATGAGCCACTGCTATTCCCAAAGGAAAGTAAACATGCAATAACTAACCCTTTTTTTTCTGGTCCCTTGTGCCTATAAAAGCGTTTTATTTTGTAGTTCCTCAGAGCTTCTTTCTAGCTGCAATACTAAATGCTGCCTATTGAACCTCTGAACAAAGCTAGTGAGATCTTTTAAAATTTACTTAATTTGGGTTGAATATTGGTTTTTAATATACATACAATTTAATCAAAATAATAAAAACTATGTACAAAAAAGAAGAGTAAAATAGATATATACAAAGATGTTCTCTTCAGCACAGGTTTAAACTTCAATAAAGTAGAAACATTGGAAATACCAAATGTCAGTGTTGGCTGAATAAACCACATTGCAAATGTGTAAAACACATTCAGTTCAAGAGACTGCAAGCTGATTTTAAAGAAAGATGGTAGTGCCAAATGTACTGATCTAGAAGGAGGCACACTAGACCATGTAGACTGAAGAAAACGGGTTAACGTCCCACTCCATTGCAGTCCAGGTGTTGTCTCAGACCACTGACCGCAATAAGTGTATTCAGAATTTTGTATTTTAGACCATGAATATGCCATATAGCTCATGTACTTTGTAAACATCCACAGAATGATCTGGGTAAACACTTCCTAATCAAACTCAATGTAATTATTGTAGAATGCACCTGTGTTCAAACCAAATGGGATAATTAAAGACTATCATGTTAGGTGATGTTTTGCCAAATACAATTTGAACCAAGTTTAGCAAAAATGTGAGCCAAAAATCCACTAGTCAGCTTGGCTCAGTGGATTGAGCCTCGGCCTGCAGACCAAAGGGTCTGAGGTTCCATCTGGTGGCAGGTACCTCAGTCTCAGGCTGCTCCCCAGCTCAGGCCCTAGTCAGGGATATTGCAATTGGCAACCAATCAGAAAATTTTCTCTCCTATTATTTTTTTCTGTCTTTCCCTCTCTCTCTCTCTAAAAAAAAACAGGGGGGGGGGGATATTTTTGGGTGAGGATTAAAACAAACAAAAAGCCCCACAAACTTTACAAACAAACTTGTTTTACAGCAGTTTGGGTCCCAGCCTGTGGGTTCTTGTAGGATGACCCTGTGACCTGGGACTAGTGTCCCCCAGGCCTCTGTTTACACAGGTACAGGCTAGGTGTGTCCAGGTTTCGCCAGTTCCTTCCCAAGCTCACAAGGCTCAGGGTCTATATCTCTTTTCTGGCACCAAACCCACTCTAGGCGAGCTTCAGCCAGGTTTCTTCATTTTCTCCAGGTTGTCCTAATAGGCTCCAAAAGTATTTTTTGAGGGGAGAGTGATTGGAAATTCTTTATTTCTCTACACACGGTACAAAGTAGGTGTAACTCCCATTTCCTGATGCAACCCTGTTCTCTCCAGGCAGCTTGCAAGTACTAGTCTTCTTTTCTTTTCTTTTCTTTTTTTTTTTTTTTCCGGCTCCACAGAAGGCTTTATTTGATCCTGGGAGCTGGCATTTACACCAGATTTTCTTAATTGAGATACAATTGACCCAGGTCATTTGAATACCAGCAAAGCTTACCAGCTATCAGACTCCTTCCTTAGCTCCTACTCTTCCTTCAGAGTTCACTCACCCCATCCCCAATATCCAATTTCAAGGTTCAGTATCGCACACTTTTTATAAAACTTAATCATTGTAGTGACTTGAGGTCTAAATCTGTATTCCCCACTAACCACTAAAACATCAAGAAAGTATCCTTCTTCCTATAACATCCAGCTCAGGGCCTGGCACCGAATAGGAAGTTGTATATTTGTTGCATTGAATTGCTGGTGCTCCCTTAGGAGTTCTGTGGCTTTGGGTAAGCTACTGAACCTCTCTGAGCCTTAGCCGGCCCTCTATAAGAAGGCTGACTGGTTAGGTTAAGGAAGATCAAGACCACACAGGGCCTGAGGATCAGAGAAATGGGCCCCATAACTCTCATCCCTCCACTCCCCCAGTACACAAACCTCTTCCTGACACATTCACGCTTGGCCACAGACCAGCACCTCTGCTTAACCACACAGAGATATTGTTCCCCTTTAGGACAGGGTGGGACCTGGGTATCTGTCCTAAGGGGAACAAATATTTAACAAATATTACAGGTGATTCTGGACAAGACTCGTTGAGAGACCAGGAACCATAATACACGAGATGTGTTCTGAAATAATAGGAACCTGAGATTGGATTCCCTGGCCAGGCAGGCTCTGTCCAGGGAACCAAGTACCTGCACAGGAGGCCAAGCCTCTTACCACCCTCCAGCCTCCTGCACCCACATCCTCCCATCTCCACACTTACCTGGAGCAGGAGGGCTCTGGAACAGATCCTCTCTCAGTGCAAGAAGCCACAGACAACTCAATTGGAATACAGCTTGGGAGGGTGTGGCTTTAAGAACTCTACCCAGCAAAGACACAGCTGCTCCAGGAAGTAGGAGCAGCTGGGGTAAAGCAAGGGGAGAAAGAAAGCCAGGTTTCTCCTGTGATTATAGTCAGTGTCTTGGCCTTGATCAGAACTTTGGATCTTCTTTCTCATAACTATGTAGCTCTGTTTATCATTTATATTTTTTTAAATGAGTAAAATAAGGGATGACATTTCATTTTTACTTTCTCAACTTCTCTGTTTTACTCACTTATGAGTAAAACAGAGAAGTTGAGAAAGTAAAAATGAAATGTCAACCCAGAGCCTGCTAGCCAGGTTCCTGTAGAATGACTTTTTTTTCCCCCTCTCTCTCTCTCTCTAAAATTATTAATTAATGTATTACATATGTGTCTTTATCCCCACCCTTTCTCCTCCACCTCCCCAAAAAAAGACCTTCTTGACACAAATTAGCACGGAGGGTGCCCAATGAAACAAGCTGTGCTTTACACATGCCAACTGATTTTATAAGGAAAATCAAACATAAATGATGTCCTTTTTATCTGATCCATACAAATACAGAATTCTAAAGTGATGAAGATGTTGTACTAATAATGACATGGGGAAGTTGATTATCCTCTTTTTATTTTTAATTTTTTTTAATTTTCTGTTTTTTAAATAAAACTTTATTGTACATATTATTGCAAATGTTCCTTCCCCCACCCGCCTCCTTTGATTCCCTCCACCAGGTTCCCACCCCACCCTCTGCCCTTTCTCCAGTCCCCATTGTCCTAATCCATAGGTGCACAGTTTTTGTTCAGGCTCTTCTTGCACACCCCAACTCTTTTTTTCCCTGATAATCGTCAGTCCACTCTCCTTCCACACCTCTAATCTAATATATTCACCAGTTAATATTGTTCATCAGATTTTTTAATTCCCTTGGTTTTTAGTTTCACTTGTGGTTTGTTTTTTTAAAATAAATCTTTATTGTTCATATTGTTACAAAGGTTTCTCACTTTTTCCCCCTCCACCAGGTTCCCACCCCACCCTCTGCCCTTTCCCCAACCCCATTGTCCTCATCCATAGATGCACAGTTTATGTTTAGTCTCTTCCTGCACCCCCCATTCCTCTTTTCCCCGAAGATGGTCAGTCCACTCCCCTTCCATACCCCTGATTCTATTATATTCAACAGTTAATATTGTTCATCAGACTTTTTAATTCCCTTGGTTTTTAGTTTCACTTGTTGATAGTTACGTATTTGTTGTTCATAAATTTATCTTTATTTTCTTCCTCTTCCTAAAGAACCTCCTTCAGCTATTCATATAATTCTGGTTTGGCAGTGATGACCTCCTTTAGCTTTTTTTTATTTATGAAGCTGTTTATCTGGCCTTCGATTCTGAGTGATAACTTTGCTGGGTAGAGTATTTTTGGCTGTAGGTTCTTACTATTCATCATCTTGAATATTTCTTGACATTCCAGTCTGGCCTGCATGGTTTCTGTTGAGAAATCAGCTGACAATCATATAGGTACTCCTTTATAGGTAACTACCTGCTTTTCCCTTACTGCTTTTATTATTCTCTCTTTATCTTTTGCTCTTGAAATCTTAATCATGATGTGTCTTGGTGTGGTCCTCTTTGGATTCTTTTTGTTTGGGGTGCTTTGCATTTTCAGGACTTGTAAGTCTAATTCTTTCACCAGGTGGGGGAAGTTTTCTGTCACTATTTCTTCCAATAGGCTTGCAGTATCTTGTGCTCTCTCTTCTTCTGGGACCCCCATAATTCTGATGTTGGCTCACTTGAAGTTGTCCCAGAGGTTTCTTACACTATCTTCAACTTTCAGGATTCTCTTGTTATCTTTCTTCCGTGGAGGAGTGTTCTCTGGCTCTTTGTGTTCCAAATCTTTGACTTGATTCTTGTGATCTTTCAGTCTGTTTTTAGGACTCTGTATAATATTTTTTTATTTCAGATGATGTATTCTTTATTTCTAGTTGATCCCTTTTCATATCCTCAAAGGTCTCATTTATTTTATTGGCCTTTTCTAGGAAATTCTTGAAAAACCTTATAACTGTAGTTTTGAACTCAATGTTCATTCTTTTACTTTCCTCCATTCACTTCCTTTGTGTCCTGCCTCTTCTCTGCATTTTAGCTGCTTCCCTGATTTGATGGAATAGTTTTGTGTGGTAGGTGTCCTGGTAGAGCCCAGTAGCACAGTCTTCCCAGTTACCTGAGGTGGACAGTCTTGGTGCAGCCCTTTGTGGGCTGTGTGTGCAGACTTGTTGTTAGCCTTACTTGTTGATATCACTGGGAGGTGTTGATCTGCAAGCCAATTGGCTGTGAGGATGAGCACTGTGTCAGCTAGGAGGGTTTCTGTGCTCCGCTTGGATGGGGCGGTGTCTCAGGGTGGCACAGACAAGCTTTGGATACCTGTCAATTCCGCCTTAGGAAAGTCCTATTTGTGGCGAGTACTGCAAGATTCATTGCAGACGTGCTCACCACTTGTGAAAGCGCTGTTCTCAAGTTTTGCCTACTCCCTAACAGCCATTTTTTCCTGGCTCAGAGTTCTCAGTGCAGTTGGGAGTTTGTTTTTGTTTGTTTGTTTGTTTTTATTTCTTCTCCCAAAGGAGAAAGCCAGCCTCTAGGAGAGCTTCTGTGTTCTGCTTGGATGGGGCTGAGTCTTGCGGTAGTGCAGACACGTTTTGGTTTTCCATCAGCCTCTAAGAGGGTTTGGTTCCTGAATCCTGCAGTAATGGCTGTTGGCTCCACTCACCTCCGAGAGAGCTTTGGCCACTGCCTGACAGTACAGCCTCTTCCTGACTGGGGCTGTCTATCAGAGTAATAGGGCAGTTCATTTTGCTCCCAAATAAGAAAGCCTTCTGTTTGCCCTGAGTACGGCAGCAGCGAACTCAGCCCCCCCTCTGTGTGCGCCAAGAGTAAGCCAGTAATGAATTTGGCAGCTGCCTTTTTGTCTCGCACAGATCACCGCACCTCCACAGTTCCTGAGGCTCAGCATCCCTTCTCTTCCCTTCCTAGATGGTAGAGTTTCCACTCAACCAGCCGGTCTCCTGTTTCAGGGTGATGTTTCCTCTGTTTTCCAGTTGTAAATTTAAAATTGTTGTGGTAGGTTCCATTTAGGTGTCTACCCTATGCCACCATTTTGGTTTCTCTGATTATCCTCTTATCTCTACTTCGGATAACCTTTAAAATGTTCTTATATTTATTGTTGGGATTATTACAGATGGCCCCCCTCACAATTTGCCCCCCTGCCCCCCACAAACCAGTTCCCACTCTGCCCCAGGCCTTCTCCCTAATGTCTGTGCTTTTTCACAGTTGTAATAACACTGTAACAGGACAACTGAGGGGCCAGGTTACCTGTCACAACTGCAGTCACAGGGATGAATCATATATGAGTGCTAATTCCCAAAATGCCAGCAGCATGGGAGAGCAGCAGGTCATCCACAAAAATCGGCTCTGCCTCTTCCCATCAGCCAGCTGCTAATATTGGGTAGAAGGACAAAGATCATGTGGGAAAGTTGAAATTACAGGTATGGAAAGGAGGCAGCTGATAATCATTCTAGGTTACAAGTCAAGAGGGCTGGAGGGGGGTTGCAGAGGGAGGCTGCCTCCAGGTGCCCCAGGTCCCAATTACTGGTAATGGGGGTGGGGAGCTGTAAAGAGCAGCTGCCTCCAGGACTAGATTGTTTCAGCCAACAGGTTGCAAATCTTTTCACAAGTTCCTGGGACTGGAGGATGGACTGCATTCCAATGTTAGCTCCCTTGTCCCAGGGCTTACACTTAACTATCAGGCAGGTTAGAGTGTGCTTTCTCTAATCAGAACAGAGCCATTGTGGTTTATATAGTGTGGCTAATATCTCTTATAGTTATAGCTGGTCCCAAATAGTCTATTTCTGCTCCTAAACTAGACAATTTAAAAAGATTTAATGGTGGGAGAAAAAAAAAAGTTTTGTAGCTGAAAACATTTTTGTCCTTATTTTAATCCATTACGATGTCCAGTGAAATCCTATAGGAAATAATACTGGATATGCCCTGGAGGCAGACATACCCTTATTTTAGTGGACAGCAAATGAACCTGCCATTTTGTATGGAGACACCATCTCCATCCTCCAAGGCTGTTCCCAGAAAACATTGTTCCTTGCAAATATTGTCTGGAGCACTCAGTTCCTTGCTTCCCCAAACAGCAGAAACTTGAGAGACAAAAACTCTCCCTCCAACATCGTTTTCTCCTACCTCTGGTGTTACAGTAAAACGCAGAACAAAGCAATACTTAGAGAAATGGAGTGACATTTATTACTCGCAGGTTCAGAGGAAAATGTATCTGAAATTCTGAGCCGCAACATGAAGGAATTCTCCCTATTTATATTATCCTACCCTGTTTGTCTCCCAAATATGGAGTGTTTCCAGCCCCCTTTTGCAAGTTTTTAAAGAGCCAGGGTGTACTGGGTCCTTGAGACCTCAACCAGAGGCCTGGCCTGGCGCCAGCACTGATGAACTTGTAAGGGGAGGGTTAAATCCACAGAAGCCAAATAGCAGGGTTAAAATTTCAAACAGCAGTTTTCATACAAGATGGATGCTTCAATACTTTCATCAGTTTTCAACTGGTTGGGACCCATTTGCAAAGAGACCAATGAGTATTGGTAAATATTTTGATTCTTTGTAGGACTATTTCAAATTTAGAAGAAATTATTGAAAAGCAAGGATACATAATAACATACCTGAAGAGACAAATGCACTTTTGAGTAAGCGGTTGTTGGCTTTCACTTCCTCGGACCTAGGCTCTCATTCAAGTCGAATGTGAGAGTTCAAGGTTAAGATCGCAATTTCAGAAGGATCCAGGCTAATACAAGACTGAACACCTCATAAACTGCCATAGAAAATTGCAGCTTTTGCAGATTGACATTTTACCACTCTTGTAGCGTACCTGAATTTAGTTCTCACCTGTGTGGCTGTATAATATGTAGAGCTTGTGGATATTGTGATGGTGATTTGTCAAGGCTTGATATCTCAGAATGTCTGTCTTTCACATTTT